>NC_042989.1:3858680-4158680 GCF_901001165.1 Salmo trutta
GACAATAACATAAATAGGGAAAAGACAACGGCAATCTGTAGCATGCAGGTATGAATTGAGCCACATCTAAAACGTTATACCTTTTCTATATCCATATAGAAACACTAGCTACGACCTGCCTTATTTAGCTAGCTCAATGTGAAATTCTGAAAAACCCAAAAGTCAGCTAGCAACAACAAAAAACTATCCACTCAGAAAACAACCCCAAACAGATTAACACTTGTCAATATTATCATCAATATTACAGGTTAAAAGAGTCTCAGAAACAGCTGTACAGGTTATGTACATCATACATTTGTTTCCCTATTTTAGATTTTTTTAAAAAATGCATAGATTTTTGCTCTACTCACAAATGGAAAATTTGTAATAGGAGGAAATAATGTTTTCCTCCTATTTTATTTTTAAGAATAAGCTTTATCATATCCCCCATTTGCACAAAATACTTACTTGCCCACTTTTAATGCAATATTTCAACCATTGGCGGAGATATGCATACGCAAAACTAAAGTTTGCAGGGAGGTGAGCACATTCTCCAGTTAAGTTAAATTTACAGTGCATTTGGAAAGTATTCAGACCCCTTGACTTTTTCCACATTTTGTTACTTTACAGCCTTAATCTAAAATGGATATAATTTTGTTTTTTCTCATCAATCTACACACAATACCCCATAATGACAAAGCAAAAACACATTTTATAAAAAATATAAAACTGCTATCACATTTACATAAGTATTCAGACCCTTGACTCAGTACTTTGTTGAAGCACCTTTGGCAGCTATTACAGTCTTGTCTCCTTGGGTATGACTTAACAAGCTTGACACACCTGTATTTAGGGAGTTTCTCCCATTCGGTTCTGGCTTGGCCCCTCAGAGAATTGTCCTGAAGCCACTGCGTTGTCTTAGTTGTTGTCCTGTTGGAAGGTGAACCTTCGCCCCAGTCTGAGGTCCTGAGCACTCTAGAGCAAGTTTTCATCAAGGATCTCTGTACTTTTCTCCGTTCATCTTTCCCTCGATCCTGACTAGTCACCCAGTCACTGCTGCTGAAAACATCCCCACAGCATGACGCTGCCACCCATGTTTTACCATAAGGATGGTTCCTCCAGACGTGACCCTTGGCATTGAGAATTCAGTCTTGGTTTCATCAGACCCGAGAATCTTGTTTCTCATGGACAGAGTCCTTTTGGGTGCCTTTTGGCAAACTCCAAGTGAGATGTCATGTGCCTTTTTACTGAGAAGTGGCTTCCATCTGGCCACTCTACCATAAAGGCCTGATTGGTAGAGTGCTGCAGAGATGGTTGTCCTTCTGGAAGGTTCTCCCATCTCCACAGAGGAGCTCTCACCTCCCTGACCAAGGCCCTTCTCCCCTGATTGCTCAGTTTGGCCGGGCGGCCAGCTCTAGGAAGAGTCTTGGTGGTTCCAAACTTATTTCATTTTTGAATAATGAAGGCCACTGTGTTCTTGGGGAACTTCAATGCTGCAGAAATTTTTTGGTACCCTTCCCAAGATCTGTGCCTCGACACAATCTTGTCTCGGAGCTCTACGGACAATTCCTTCGACCTCATGGCTTGGTTTTTGCTCTGACATGCTCTGTCAACTGTGAGACCTCTGTCAGGTGTGTGCCTTTCCAAATCGTGTCCAATCAATTGAATTTACCACAGGTGGTGCATCTCAAGGATGATCAATGTAAACAGGATGCACCTGAGCTCAATTTCAAGTCTCATAGCGAAGGGTCTGAATACTTATGTAAATAAGGTATTTCTGTTTTCGCCTTTTCATTATGGGGTATTGTGTGTAGATTGATGCAATGTTTTATTTAATACATTTTAGAATAAGGCTGTAACATAACAATGTGGGAAAACTGTAAGGGGTCTGAATACTTATAAATGCCAACTTTTGCGTGTGAACTGCCACACGCACATTTTGGGGTATATTGTGTACATACGCACGGTTTATAAATGAGGCCCCTGAGAACAATGTAGCATATTTTTGTGTTTGTCAGGAGTTCTTTCTACCGTGTGTGACATTGTTAAACATCCATATCGAAATTCTTAATGCGCTTTAAAAGCAGTCAGAGAGCAGAGATTCCTTGAACAGCCGATGTTTACTGGAGCGTTGTTTGTCATCATGCCCAATGGTTCCCATGTAAGAGTGACTCGTGCGATCTCTTTCTCGCGTGCTCACCTTTTCTCTCTCGCCCCCCCCCCCCCCGCCTTCTCGCTCTCATCTTTATTTCCATCTCCGTCTGTCTTTATTTCCATCTCTGTCTCTTTCTTGCTCTCGCTCTTTCCATCTCGCTCTCTCGGCAGGCTGTGTCACCCCCTGGCTGCTCCACATACACCATGTTAATATGCATGGCACAGATGGGAATATAATGTAAATTAGAATACTGTATAATGTATTGGTGTCCCTGGTCTCAGAGTATGTTAGTGGTGTTAGGTGAGAGACAGGTCTGTAAAATCCTGTGAAATGTTTTTGACATTTGTGCCTGAAGTATTTATCAGGACACAATTAATTGAAAAATAGTTTTATGAAATGTTGGCCTTTGCATTATAACAGAGAACATTCTTCTTTCAACAACAACATCATCAGTCTACCGTGAATAAGGGAGAGCCCTGAAGAGGATAGCAGATGCGTTGACATTTTAGTTTTTTAAAGTTCCTGTCTCACTAGATTCAAAAACATTGATTCAAAGGATATGGGGGGAATTTACAGGGTAGACAATTAATTGATTCAAACATGAGAGTTTGAGAGATTTCTACACTGGTTTTGTTACGGTACAAATGTTCAAGCATTCTAGACAGTTTTAGGATATACTTGTTTCAAAACTCTGCAAAGAGGATGACTTTCTTCATGAGACGATCAATCATTTATAGCCACTATGCTACATCAGTTGGGCTACAGGTGATAATGCTTCCTTCTAATAGTATACCTGAAAGTATGGATCATGCATAGGCTAATATGTTAAAATCAGTGCCTTCAAAAGTATTCATACCCCTCAACTTATTACACAATTTGTTACAACCTGAATACAAAATTGATAAAATGTTATCTTTTTTTCTTACCCATCTACACACAATACCCCCATAATGACAAAGTGAAAGCATGTTTTTAGAATATTTTACAAATGTATAGCTTTGCACACCTGGATTCTACTATCTTTCACATTCTTTTAATATTTCTTCAAGCTCTGTCAAGTTGGTTGTTGATCACTGCTAGACAGCCATTTTCATGTCTCGCCATAGATTTTCAAGCCAATTTATTTCAAAACTGTAGCTAGGCCACTCAGGAACATTAAATGTCATCTTGGTAACATTGTCCTGCTGGAAGATGAATTTGTCTCTGTCTGTTGGAAAGCAGACTGAACCAGGTTTTTGTCATAAGATTTTGCCTGTGTAAACTATCACAGCCATTAAAATAAGAATTTCTTCTTATCTGACTTGCCTAGTTAAATAAATTGTTTTAGTTAAATCAAATCAAATGTATTTATATAGCCCTTCTTACATCAGCTGATATCTCAAAGTGCTGTACAGAAACCCAGCCTAAAACCCCAAACAGCAAGCAATGCAGGTGTAGAAGCACGGTGGCTAGGAAAAACTCCCTAGAAAGGCCGAAACCTAGAGAGGAACCAGGCTATGAGAGGTGGCCAGTCCTCTTCTGGCTGTGCCGGGTGGAGATTATAACAGCACATGGCCAAGATGTTCAAATGTTCAGAAATGACCAGCATGGTCAAATAATAATAATCATAGTAGTTGTCGAGGGTGCAACAAGTCAGCAACTCGAGTAAGTGTCAGTTGGCTTTTTCATAGCCGATCTTTGAGAGTATCTCTATCGCTCCTGCTGTCTCTAGAGAGTTGAAAACAGCAGGTCTGGGACAGGTAGCACGTCCGGTGAACAGGTCAGGGTTCCAGCAGGTCTGGGACAGGTAGAACGTCCAGTGAACAGGTCAGGGTTCCAGCAGGTCTGGGACAGCAGGTCTGGGACAGGTAGCACGTCCGGTGAACAGGCCAGGGTTCCATAGCCGCAGGCAGAACAGTTGAAACTGGAGCAGCAGCACGGCCAGGTGGACTGGGGACAGCAAGGAGTCATCATGCCAAGTAGTCCTGAGGCATGGTCCTAGGGCTCAGGTCCTCCGAGAGAGAGAAAGAAAGAGAGAATTAGAGAGAGCATATTTAAATTCACACAGGACACCGGATAAGACGAGAAATACTCCAGATGTAACAGACTGACCCTAGCCCCCCGACACACAAACTACTGCAGCATAAATACTGGAGGCTGAGACAGGAGGGGTCAGGAGACACTGTGGCCCCATCCGATGAAACCCCCGGACAGGGCCAAACAGGCAGGATATAAACCCACCCACTTTGCCAAAGCACAGCCCCCACACCACTGGAGGGATATCTCCAACCACCAACCTACCATCCTGAGACAAGGCCGAGTATAGCCTACAAAGATCTCCGCCACGGCACAACCCAAGGGGGGGCGCCAACCCAGACAGGAAGACCACGTCAGTGACTCAACCCACTCAAGTGACGCACCCCTCCCAGGGACGGCATGGAAGAACACCAGTAAGCCAGTGACTCAGCCCCTGTAATAGGGTTAGAGGCAGAGAATCCCAGTGGAGAGAGGGGAACCGGCCAGGCAGAGACGGCAAGGGTGGTTTGTTGCTCCAGCCTTTCCGTTCACCTTCACACCCCTGGGCCAGACTACACTTAATCATAGGACCTACTGAAGAGATGAGTCTTCAGTGTGAAGACCCTCCCACTCTGTCTGCCGTATTTTCTCTCTTTGCTCTTGTTCCTTATTAGGATGCCGGTGGGCGGAGTTGGGAGGGTCGTCAGCTACATGGGAAACACCTGGGCCCGGGTGTGTCCCAGGATAAAGGCACCTCTTCCACATTCATTGGGGAGACTCTCTCCATGCTGACACCTTGTTGTTTTTGGCTGTGGTAGTTGTGGTTTTTGGTTGTTTTGCTTTGGCACCCTTCAACACTCTGCGTTATTACATTCAGGTATGCAAAACACTCACTTATACTACTAATTACACACACCATTGTTAATTACTTAGTTACTTTATTAAATAAAGTAACTATTTTGATACTCCTTGTCTCCACGTTGTCTCCCTTTTGTTGCGAACTCTGAGCCGGTTGGTAACATCAGTAAAGACTTAAAGGTTGAGACTGAGTCTGCGTCTCTCACATGGGTAGGCAGACCATTCCATAAAAATGGAGCTCTATAGGAGAAAGCCCTGCCTCCAGCTGTTTGCTTAGAAATTCTAGGGACAATTAGGAGGCCCGCGTCTTGTGACCGTAGGGTACGTGTAGGTATGTACGGCAGGACCAAATCGGAAAGATGGGTAGGAGCAAGCCCATGTAATGCTTTGTAGGTTAGCAGTAAAACCTTGAAATCAGCCCTTGCCTTAACAGGAAGCCAGTGTAGGGAGGCTAGCACTGGAGTAATATGATCAAATTTTTTGGTTCTAGTCAGGATTCTAGCAGCCGTATTTAGCACTAACTGAAGTTTATTTAGTGCTTTATCCGGGTAGCCGGAAAGTAGAGCATTGCAGTAGTCCAACCTAGAAGTAACAAAAGCATGGATTAATTTTTCTGCATCATTTTTGGACAGAAAGTTTCTGATTTTTGCTATGTTACGTAGATGGAAAAAAGCTGTCCTTGAAACAGTCTTGATATGTTCTTCAAAAGAGAGATCAGGGTCCAGAGTAACGCCGAGGTCCTTCACAGTTTTATTTGAGATGACTGTACAACCATCCAGATTAATTGTCAGATTCAACAGAAGATCTCTTTGTTTCTTGGGACCTAGAACAAGCATCTCTGTTTTGTCCGAGTTTAAAAGTAGAAAGTTTGCAGCCATCCACTTCCTTATGTCTGAAACACAGGCTTCTAGCGAGGGCAATTTTGGGGCTTCACCATGTTTCATTGAAATGTACAGCTGTGTGTCATCCGCATAGCAGTGAAATTTAACATTATGTTTTCGAATGACATCCCCAAGAGGTAAAATTATATTTAACATTATGTTTTCGAATGACATCCCCAAGAGGTAAAATTATATAGTGAAAACAATAGTGGTCCTAAAACGGAACCTTGAGGAACACTGAAATTTACAGTTGATTTGTCAGAGGACAAACCATTCACAGAGGCGAACTGATATCTTTCCGACAGATAAGATCTAAACCAGGCCAGAACTTGTCCATGTAGACCAATTTGGGTTTCCAATCTCTCCAAAAGAATGTGATGATCGATGATATCAAAAGCAGCACTAAGATCTAGGAGCACGAGGACAGATCTAGGAGTCACCATTGGACTCGTGAGGAAATCCCTGAGCGGTTTACTTCCTCTCCGACAACAGAGTTAGGAAGGACGCCTGTACCTTTGTAGTGACTTGTTGTATTGATACACCATCCAAAGTGTAATTGATAACTTCAACATACTCAGGGATATTCAATGTCTGCTTTTTACATTTTTACCCATCTACCAATAGGTGCCCTTCTTTGTGAGGCATTGGAAAACCTCCCTGGTCTTTGTGGTTGAATCTGTGTTTGAAATTCACTGTTTGAATGAGGGATCTTGCAGATATTTGTCGTTCAAAAATTATGTTAAGCATTTACTGCACACAGTGAGTCCATGCAAATTAGTATGTGACTTGTTAAGCACATTTTTCCTCCTGAACTTATTTAGGCTTGCCATAACAAAGGGGATGAATACTTATTGACTTAAGACATTTCAGCATTTCATTTTTTTAAATTAATTTGTAAAAAATTATATAAACTTAATTCCACTTTTACATTATAGGGTCTTGTGTGTAGGCCAGTGACACACCATCTAAATTTAATCCATTTAGGGGTGGATGGTGGATTGTGATGTCAGGTTTAGTACGCCGTGGAGTGTGTGTGTGTGTGTGTGTGTGTGTGTGTGTGTGTGTGTGGTAGATCATGGTGATGCTGGGAATGAACACAATCCAAACTTGTGCTCTACTACTCGTGCTATACTGTACAAGCAACCAGCTCTTGCTGTTTCAAACATACAGAGTACCATAGAAGAGCCTGTACATCTCTTGTGGCTCTTTTTCCTGAAGTGGCATTCAGTAGGCTGTTTCTAGGTGAAGTAATCTCTATTGTGGTGTTTTTGTGTTTCAGTATGTGTGGGTTAGGTGCTCATCATACATCACTGAATTAATCGGAGTGGAAAAAAGTCCAAATAACACAGCTGTGTCCACTTTCCTCAAAAGGAGTCTCCAGTTTTGTGATCATTGTGCCCGAACCTGATTCTGCTCTCCTGTATCTAACCTCATTTGTATCTTCCTTAGGACTCTGTCATCAAGCCTGCCTTGCCAGTGAGTGTCAATTTGGTTCCCATTCTAGAGTTGGTCAATTTAGATGTATGGGAGTTAACTCCATCTGCTGCTTTGATGGCTTTCGGTCAGTGAGTGAGAGATGCCTTCCCACATGTTGTGTGATACATGTCCTCTATGGGAGCAGTGGAGCGCAGCGGTGTCCTTGTCTGGCTCATTCACATGTTGCATGTGCACTCTCCCCAGAATGTATACTGTAAAGCTCTACTAATCATACACCGGTTAACAAAAACTACATTTTTCTAGTGATTCCTTTGCTTTGGCCTCAGTAGTTTGTCTATTGAACGTGTTACAGGATTTGGTTTTTCCATTTAAATTTCGAGGTTGGATGTGAGCACGTGGGGTGCACCAACGCGTCACCTCGTTAGTATGTGTTACACCTGTGCTGGTTGGTCATCTCGTTAGTGGGAAGGTGTTTCACCTGTGCTGGCCCTGGTGCTATTTAAGAGTGGCCGGCTCCAGTTCTCTTGAGATGTGGAGGGTTAACACCTTTTTAGTTGACGCTCTCTATGTTTGTCTAGAAATCTGACAGTGTTAACCTCAATAACATGTGCCCCATTCCCTGCAGAATGGGGCACCACTAATAAATCCTTCAATTCCTCCTTTTATTCTGGTCTGGGAAATTCCACAGTAGAGTGATGCGAAGACAGATTTTTCACTTTAAAATGTATTCCATAATTCGGTTACCAAGCTTTGCATCTGCACTGTTCAAGTAAATGTGTTTTTGTAAAATATTCAGTGGAAATTCTTGACCGTAGTCCTTGTGCATGGTTTGTTTTAACGTTGCAATCATTGGTTTTTGTTTGACATTTTAAAGTGAAAAATCTGAGTCTCAGCATCACTTTAGTGGAATTGCCAGTCTCCTTTAAAGCTACAGTCTGTGATTTTGTTTTTAGAGAAACTGTATCCTTGTCACTTTTTTTGCTGTAAAGCTGAGTGATATTGCACCTTTACGGCTAGAGCCCAGGGATTTCTCCTGTCTGCTCCTCTCCTGCATGTTCCTTGACAGGATGGGGCACATCAAATAAATCTGCAGTTTCTTTTAATCTGGTGTGCTTTCATAAAACTGGGGGGATTTGTACCTGACCCTCTAAATGTATCACTGAATGAAGTAGGCCTAATCAGAAATTGTAAATCATGAAATGTGTAATAACCTCAAATTTTTTTAAAGAATTGTCCTGTCTCTGACTTGCATATACCTGGGCCTCTATTTCTCTCTCTGTGGTCCTGTTTGGTTCAGTTGGTAAGACCATGGCTCTAGCTATGTGAAGATTGTGGGTTCAATTTCCGCAGAAATCACCTACTCATAATGAAAATGTATACACTCACCGTACCTTGATCTAAACTCTTTATGACGGAGATACTTTTGGTCACAATGTTGCCATATCTCTAAGACACAATCTCCACATTTAGACACACTAAATTTAGAATACAGGATTTATTCATGAATCTCATTTTTTGTACGTTGCTTAATGTGTTTCCTGATATAATGGACCTTGTGTACTATTTCTATGCTTTGTTTTGTTTTTGCATCTTTTACCAGCTTCAAATAGCTGAAAATCAATATTTTTGGTTATAGCAAAGATATTTCACAGCAGTTTAAATGGTACAATGACTCTGTACACTATACTTGCTTGTTTTGTCACACAAACTGAAATTAGGCAAACTATTAGAATTTTTGCATACAGGAAATGGCGGAGTGATTTCTGCATAGTGCATCTTTAAAGGCCCAGTGCAGTCAAATGTGTTTACATACACTTAGGTTGGAGTCATTAAAACTCGTTTTTCAACCACTCCACACATTTCTTGTTAATAAACAATAGTTTTGGCAAGTCGGTTAGGACATCTACTTTGTGCATGAAAGGTAATTTTTCCAACAATTGTTTACAGACAGATTATTTCACTTATAATTCACTGTATCACAATTCCAGTGGGTCAGAAGTTTACATACACTAAGTTGACTGTGCCTTTAAACAGCTTGGAAAATTCCAGAAAATGATGTCATGGCTTTAGAAGCTTCTGATAGGCTAATTGACATAATTTGAGTCAATTGGAGCTGTACCTGTGGATGTATTTCAAGGCCTACCTTCAAACACACTGCCTCTTTGCTTGACATCATGGGAAAATCATAAGAAATCAGCCATGACCTCAAAAACAAATGGTAGACCTCCAAGTCTGGTTCATCCTTGGGAGCAATTTCCAAACGCCTGAAGGTACCACGTTCATCTGTACAAACAATAGTAACAAAAGCAAGTATTAACACCATGGGACCACGCAGACGTCATACCGCTCAGGTATGACGTCTGCTGCTGCTACTCTGTTTATCTTATATGCATAGTCACTTTAACCATACATCCATATACATACTACCTCAATTGGCCCGACCAACCAGTGCCCCCGCACATTGGCTAACTGGGCTATCTACATTGTGTCCCACCTCCCGCCAACCCCTCCTTTTACGCTACTGCTATATATATATATATATATATATATATATATATATATATATATATATATATATATATACCTTTTTTTCGCACTATTGGTTAGAGCCTGTAAGTAAGCATTTCACTGTAAGGTCTACACCTGTTGTATTCGGCGGACGTGACAAACTTTGATTTGATTTAAATCGTCACCCGTTTGGCAAAGTTGAAGTAGGCTGTGAGTCAATGATAAATTAACAGGCACCACATTGATTATATGCAACGCAGGACAAGCTAGTTAACCTCTATGGGCTAGCAAACGTCCCACCCTAGTCAACAGCCAGTGGAATCCCGTGGCGCGATATTCAAATACTTTAGAAATGCTATTACTTCAATTTCTCAAACATATGACTATTTTACACCATTTTAAAGACAAGACTCTCGTTAATCTAACCACACTGTCCGATTTCAAAAAGGCTTTACAACGAAAGCAAAACATTAGATTATGTCAGCAGAGTACCCAGCCAGAAATAATCACACACCCATTTTTCAAGTTAGCATATAATGTCACAAAAACCAAAACCACAGCTAAATGCACCACTAACCTTTGATGATCTTCATCAGATGACACTCCTAGGACATTGTTATACAATACATGCATGTTTTGTTCAATCAAGTTCATATTTATATCAAAAACCAGCTTTTTACATTAGCATGTGACGTTCAGAACTAGCATTCCCACCGAACACTTCCGGTGAATTTACTAAATTACTCACGATAAACGTTCACAAAAAACATAATTATTTTAAGAATTATAGATACAGACTCCTTTATGCAATCGCGGTGTCCGATTTTAAAATAGCTTTTCGGTGAAAGCACATTTTGCAATGTTCTGAGTAGATAGCCCGGCCATAAAAGGCTAGCTATTTTGACACCGACCAAGTTTGGTACTCACCAAACTCAGATTTACTATAGGAAAAATTGGATTACCTTTGCTGTTCTTCGTCAGAATGCACTCCCAGGACTTCTACTTCAACAACAAATGTTGTTTTGGTTCCAAATAATCCATAGTTATATCCAAATACCGCCGTTTTGTTTGTGCGTTCAGGTCACTATCCAAAGGGTAATGCGCGAGCGCATTTCGTGACAAAAAATGCAAAATATTCCATTACCGTACTTAGAAGCATGTCAAACGCTGTTTAAAATCAAATTTTATGCGATTTTTCTCGTAAAATAGCGATAATATTCCAACCGGGCAACGTTGTATTCATTTAAAGGCTGAAAGAAAAAAACTGGAGAAGTCTCGTGAACGCGCATCTCAGTCTCACTGTCCCCAGGCTGACCACTTACAAACTCTGCTGCTGTTCTTTGCCCAGAGACAGCAGACACCCCATTCCACTTTCTGGCAGCTTTAGAGAGCCAATGGAAGCCTTAGAAAGTGTCACGTTACAGCACAGATGCTGTATTTTCGATAGAGATGCAACAGAAGGACAACAAATTGTCAGACAGGGCACTTCCTGTATGGAATCTTCTCAGGTTTTGGCCTGCCATATGAGTTCTGTTATACTCACAGACACCATTCACAGTTTTAGAAACTTTAGAGTGTTTTCTATTCAAAATTTTCTAATTATATGCATATTCTCGTTTCTGGGCAAGAGTAGTAACCAGTTTAAATCGGGTACGTTTTTTTATCCGGCCTTGAAAATAGTTTTTTTTTTATTTTATTTTTTTATATAAGTTTAATGCTAACTAGCAACTTACCTTGGCTCATTGCAGCCACAAGGTCCTTTTGACGCTGCACTCGCGTAACAGGTGGTCAGCCTGCCACGCAGTTTCCTCATGGATTGCAATGATCGGCCATAATCGGTGTTCAAAAAGGCCGATTACCGATTGTTATGAGAACTTGAAATTGGCCCAAATTATATCGGCCATGCCCAAATGTGCCTAATTGGTTTATTCATACATTTAAGTTAATAATTGTGCACTCTCCTCAAACAATAGCATGGTATTATTTCACTGTAATAGCTACTGTAAATTGGACAGTGCAGTTAGATTAACAAGAATTTAAGCTTTCTGTGAATATCAGATATATGTCTATGTCCTGGGAAATTTTCTTGTTACTTACAACCTAATGAAAATCGCATTAGCCTACGTTAGCTCAACCATCCCGCGGGGAGGACACCGATCCTGTAGAGGTTAATAGAGCCCCACAGTGGAGATGTCCATAAAACCTATCGGTCAAATAACCGTGTAAATCTCTTAGACAAGGTAACTAGCTTTTGTCAATATCTGGCTTTATTTGCTCTGATTCGAAAATGCTAATTAGCATCAAAGTAGACGACATACAAAACCACAAATCCCGGCATGCTCAATTTTAAAACTTGCACAAGACAGTTCATATAATTGTCCATTTTAAAGAAATGTAGCCAATTCATTACTACATTAAGCTAACATTCGATAGTTCATCCAGAAATCCATAACTTTGCCTCGATTCGCCAGTCTCGTCCAGATCATCATGGTATCCAAATTAGCATTTTAATTTTGGGGGGGTAAATACAGCTTATATATATATATTAATATAATATATATATATATATATATAAGTCACCTTGTCCTAGAGAGACTTTTTATATTATCAAAACATCAGGCCAGGGTAGGCCTAAACAAAACACAGCCCTTATTTTAAAATGTTTCTAAACTCCCTTAAGGGGAAAATTAATGGTGGAAAACGATTTGAAACATTTCCCTGTTTGACCGCTAGCATTTATAGGTATTATGACTTGTACTCTGTTGGACCTTTTTAAGAGACACGGTAGCACATGAAGACGAACTGGCTGGGGTGCAGTGATTGAGATAATGGAGATCTCAATCTAGACCAAGATCAAAATCTGTGGCCCATTTTGAAGCTCTGGTCAAAAGTATTACAATATTTTGGGAATAGGGTGTCATTTGTGACACAGCTAATGTCCTGAGAACTAGAGGGTCTGTTTGAAAGGCTCATGGCACCAGAGACAAAAGGACTTTAATTTCAACAGAGCCCTCATCACTAAAATAAGTATAATCGAACTGACTGAAGTAAATGAATGTGCACTCGATGCTTTTGGCTCTGCTGTGAAGGAGAATGAGCGAGCATGGAGCTCGTGGTTATTGAAAAGGAGCTCATTCACATTAAGACTGTCTCTCCTCTTTCTGTCCCTCTTTCACAGTCACTCATTCTCTCTTCTGTGGTCGTTGTTCTTAACTGTGGTAGAGTCCTAAGTGAAGGCCTGTCTCTTCCCTGTGGGAGATTTTATTTTTCAGGAGACGGAACCTAACGCCCCGCTAATGTACTTAAAATGTTCCTGCATACCCTTTCTACACACTCCTTTTGACATCTACAAGCTCCAACAGACCTCACTACAGCGCTGGGAACATTGTCTCCTAAGTGTGTGTGGTAGTGTGTGTGGTAGTGATGTCGAAAGTTCAGGCTGCTGCTCATACACTGTGGGAGCTCTAGCCTAGAGTGCCTGGTTAAATTGTTTGAGTGCATTTTTGAACTCTCTAAATTATTAAATAGAATTAGATGTAATTGTTGCAATAGCTTGTGAGTGGGCAACCTACTATCATCCTAAATTGACATGTTGAATTATTTTGCCATATTAAATTATTTTATATTGCACACATTTTCCTAATGTGGACACTGTGTTACTACCTTTACAACAAGCTTGCATTTTCACCACAGAGTGGAATTACACATACTTTTTACCTGATTGGTGATGTAAATATAAACATTTAGTCATCAAGATTATACTAAATTGACGCTTTAAACAGCTTGTGTTTCGTTTAGTTCTGTTTTTATCATACGTGCCTGTCTGTCCCAGGACTTAGAAGCAGTTGTCATTTTCAAACTCAAATGGCACAGATAATTGAGTGCTCTTTGTATAAAAGTCGCTGGTCACAAACAAATAGTCAAGCTACTGTATCACTTAAATGAAAGCCAGCCCCTGTCGCTATATAGAATTACCTGTGAGGTGATGAGTCATAAAAAATGATCCAGTCAATTGTTGCGTTTCCTTTTTTCATGTTGGCCATCTACCGTAAACATTGTGGCACAAGGAGATTAGTTGATAAATGGTTACTACAGGTTCTCATCAATCGACAGGTACGGTGCCTTCAGAAAGTATTCATACCCCTTGACTTATTCCACATTTTGTTGCAGCCTGCATCTACATACAATACCCCATAATGACAAGTGAAAACATGTTTTTAGAAAGTTTAGCAAATTTGTTGAAAATGAAATGCTTCTCATTTACAGAAGTATTCACACCCCTGAGTCAGATTTTTCTCAAGCTCTTAAATTAGATAGGGAGCGGCGGTGAACAGCAATCTTCAAGTCTTTCCACAGATTTTCAATGGGATTCAAGTCTGGGCTTTGGCTGGGCTACTTAAGGACTTTCACATTCTTGTTCTGAAGCTATTCCAGTGTTGCTTTGGCTGTATGCTTGGGGTCATTGTCCTGGTGAAATGTAAATCTCAGTCTAAGTTTGTTTGCACTCTGAAGCAGGTTCTTATCAAGGATTTGAAAAAGAAAAGGAGAGCCGCACACTAGGAGCTCAGATGCAATAATTTAATAATCTAATATCCGTTTCGACAGACAAGCTGTCTTCATCAGGGTATAATGACAAACACTGCGGGGTGACTAGATTATATAGTGTCAAAGGACACACTCACACAGGTGTCTGGAATCATGGCTGGGTGTGGCCTGATATCATTGGTTAATTCTCAGATATAAAAATAACATACAAAAAACATGAATGATAGCATACGATCATAGATACAATTTGGCTACAATAGCAAAATCACAATAAAAAGAATGGCTAAAGATCAAAATATTTGTTGAGACCGAAGGGAGCAAGCCTCTCGTTTTAACAATAAATTGTCGAGGGCCCCCCTCTCCTAGGGAAGGTGACATGTTCAATGCCGATGGGACGAAATCGAGTGGTTCGCTTCCAAAAAGTGGGCCGCAACTGGGTAAGTCGAGTTCCTGCACCTAAAGGTGCTACGTTGCTCCGAGATTCACACTTTTAATTCGTGCTTTGTTTTATCCACGTAAGGACAAGTTAAGATAACTGCCTTAGTGGAGCACGTGATAACACCTTTGGTTGGGATCGGTTTCCCTGTTTGAAGGATCTACATTTGTAAGTGCCATTGCATTGAACGCAGCCATTACACTTGTAGTTTCCATTCGGTAGAGGCACAAATAAATGTTGTGCAGGGATATTTTGGGGCGATAAATCAGTCGACCAATTGAGTTCTGATTTCTGCCCCGTGAGAATACGACAAAGGGAAGGTCCGAAAACACATTACCGATACTGTCATCGGATCATAGAATGTGCCAATGTTTGAACTATTCCCTTAATTTGTTCAGAGCACTTTGAATAGCGGGTAGTTAGAATGCAAGAATGCTTATTTTTGCGAGACTGTCCTTGAAAGAGATCATGTCTAGATTTGTTTTGAATTTTCTCAATGGCAGTATTAATCTGACAATTTTTGTACCCCCTCTTTATTTTCTTTGTGTCTCAGACATATTTCTTTCAATCTGAATGTTTTTTGCAAATTATTTTGATTCGGCAGAATTGGCTGTAGGCTAAACTGTTTTTCAAGGGAAGGGGTGACCACTATCAGCCCTCAAACTGTTACGATCGGTAGGTTTCCTGTAAAGGTCAGTGTATAGAACATTATCCTCACCCAAAATCAGAAGGTCAAGGAAACTGATTTGACGTGTGTCAGACTACATTGTAAATCTCAGATGCTCAGAACAAGAGTTAAGAAAAGCATGGACTTCCTGGAGCTGTTTTGCATCACCCCTCCATAGAACAAAAATATAATCAATGTACCGTTTCCAAATGTTAGGCAAGAAAACGTTTGAGAGGGTTGAACATTGACTGTTTCTCAATGTAACCCACATACAAATTAGCATAGTTCAGGGCCATAGGGGATCCCATAGCAGTACCCTTCGTCTGAATAAAGAAATAATTTAGAAACATGAAGAAGTGTGTGTGTGTGTGTGTGTGTGTGTGTGTGTGTGTGAGTACTATTTCAGCCAATGTTATAATGCATGCACTGGAAGGTAATTCATTAGGGTCACGTTACAGAACAAAATGTTCCATGGCTTCAATATCGCCCTCGTGTGGAATATTCGTGTATAACGACTCAACATCATCAAAAGTAACTAACAAGGTGTTATCCGGGAGAGGATCAAGAGATTCAATAATAGAGATCACACTGCTGGTGTCCTTTACAAAGGAGGGGAGCTGTTCTGCGAGGGGTCTAATGAAGTCAACAAAAGTCGATAAAGGGGCCGTTACTGCATCAGTGCCTGCTACAATAGGGCACCCTGGAGGTTTTGTTTCTTTCGCCTCCAGATCTCAAAGGATTTGCCTGTATTTGGCTCTAGGAATTGTTCACTCTATCCTTACTAGTCTCTCAGTCCCTGCCGCTGAAAAGCATCCCCATCGCATGATGCTTCACGGTAGGTATGGTGTTAGACGGGTGATGAGCCTTTTTCTCAGGACAGGCTTCCATCTGGCCACTTCCATAAAGCCCAGATTGGTGAGGTGCTGTAGATACTAAAGTCCTTCTGGCAGGTTCTCCCATCTCAGCCAAGGACCTCTGTAGTTCAGTCAGAGTGGCCATTGGGTTCTTGGTCACCTTCTTACCCGGTTTCTCAGTTTGGTCTGGGTAGTTCCATATTTTTTTCAATTTCCCAGTGATGGAGACCACTGTGCTCTTGGAAACTTTCAACACTCTTGAAATTGTTCTATACCCTTCCCCAGATATGTCCCATCACAATTCTCTCTCGGAGATCTACGGACAGTTCCTTGGACTTCATGGTATAGTTTCTGCTTTGGCATGCACTGTCAACTGTGGGATCTTCTGTAAACGGGTGTGTTTTTTTTCTAAGTCATGTCCAAACAATTGAATTGGCCACAGGTGGACTCCAAGTTGTAGTGACATCTCAAGGATGAACGAAGGAAATTGGATGCACCTGAGCTCAATTTGGAGTGTCATAGCAAAAGGGTGTGAATACTTATTTCAATGAGATATTTCTGTGTTTCTTTTACAAGAAATGTGCAAACATTTCTAAAAACATGTTTTCGCTTTCATTATAGGGTTGCGTGTAGATGGTTAAAAATATATATTTAATCCATCTTGAATTCAGGCTGTAACACAAAGTGGAGTAATTGAAGGGGTATGAATACTTTCTGAAGGCATGCAGTATACTCAAGTACATTGTGGTTTGTCTTTGAGAAGAGTGCAAACGGTACATGTCGCAGAGGTTGTCCTAGTTAAATATATCTTCCTACAATATTTATGAGAGTGATTTCATTTGCACGGACTATTGATTTTATAGTAGAACAAGCTAATGAATTCTAGTTTGGAGTGGCCACTTGGTGAATGTTGGTGAGTGTGCTGTTTTTAAGGTTCTAATTTAGCCAGATTTAAGTCATCTGAACACAGGTGTGATAATGTATGTGTAAGGAGTCATTTTTATGTTTTGGTCTTCAAAATATCACAATCTATTTCAGCATTTGATTATGAATTTGGACATTTTAAAACCGGTGTTTTTGACTCCTGGCTATAAATCAAATATTTGACAAGAACAAGCAGCAACAGTATAATTTTCAATATATGTTTTAGGAATATAAATTATACTTAAAAAATATATATATTTTTGTATATGTAAAAAAATATAAAATATATATATATTACACTGCTCCAAAAAATAAAGGGGACACTTAAACACATCCTAGATCTGAATGAAAGAAATAATCTTATTAAATACTTTTTTCTGTACATAGTTTAATGTGCTGACAACGAAATCACACAAACATAATCAATGGAAATCCAATTTATCAACCCATGGAGGTCTGGATTTGGAGTCACACTCAGAATTAAAGTGGAAAACCACCCTACAGGCTGATCCAACTTTGATGTAATGTCCTTAAAACAAGTCAAAATGAGGCTCAGTAGTGTGTGTGGCCTCCACGTGCCTGTATGACCTCCCTACAACGCCTGGGCATGCTCCTGATGAGGTGGCGGATGGTCTCCTGAGGGATCTCCTCCCAGACCTGGACTAAAGCATCCGCCAACTCCTGGACAGTCTGTGGTGCAACGTGGCGTTGGTGGATGGAGCGAGACATGATGTCCCAGATGTGCTCAATTGGATTCAGGTCTGGGGAACGGGCGGGCCAGTCCATAGCATCAATGCCTTCCTCTTGCAAGAACTGCTGACACACTCCAGCCACATGAGGTCTAGCATTGTCTTGCATTAGGAGGAACACAGGGCCAACCGCACCAGCATATGGTCTCACAAGGGGTCTGAGGATCTCATCTCGGCACCTAATGGCAGTCAGGCTACCTCTGGCGAGCACATGGAGGGCTGTGCGGCCCCCCCAAAGAAATGCCACCCCACACCATGACTGACCCACCGCCAAACCGGTCATGCTGGAGGATGTTGCAGTCAGCAGAACGTTCTCCACGGTGTCTCCAGACTCTGTCACGTCTGTCACGTGCTCAGTGGGAACCTGCTTTCATCTGTGAAGAGCACAGGGCGCCAGTGGCAAATTTGCCAATCTTGATGTTCTCTGGCAAATGCCAAACGTCCTGCACGGTATTGGGCTGTAAGCACAACCCCCACCTGTGGACGTCGGGCCCTCATACCACCCTCATGGACTGTTTCTGACCGTTTGAGCAGACACATGCACATTTGTGGCCTGCTGGAGGTCATTTTGCAGGGCTCTGGCAGTGCTCCTCCTGCTCCTCCTTGCACAAAGGCGGAGGTAGCGGTCCTACTGCTGGGTTGTTGCCCTCCTACGGCCTCCTCCACGTCTCCTGATGTACTGGCCTGTCTCCTGGTAGCGCCTCCATGCTCTGGACACTACGCTGACAGACACAGCAAACCTTCTTGCCACAGCTCGCATTGATGTGCTATCCTGGATGAGCTGCACTACCTGAGCCACTTGTGTGGGTTGTAGACTCCGTCTCATGCTACCACTAGAGTGAAAGCACCGCCAGCATTCAAAAGTGACCAAAACATCAGCCAGGAAGCATAGGAACTGAGAAGTGGTCTGTGGTCTCCACCTGCAGAACCACTCCTTTATTGGGGGTGTCTTGCTTATTGCCTATAATTTCCACCTGTTGTCTATTCCATTTGCACAACAGCATGTGACATTTATTGTAAATCAGTGTTGCTTCCTAAGTGGACAGTTTGATTGCACAGAAGTGTGATTGACTTGGAGTTACATTGTGTTGTTTAAGTGTTCCCTTTATTTTTTTGAGCAGTATATATATTAAACCCGGTTTCTGCTTAATCAGGTGAAAACGTGCTTTGATTTAATGATTTTGATAATATAACTAAAATAGTGGAGATAAGTTTCTCACCTAGGAATCTTTATTTAGATCTTCAGTTGACTGACTCTCAGCTTTCCCATCTCCTTTTTCTGTCTGTCCTCCCAAGGACATCCTCCTCCATAGCTACACTGAACAAAAAATATAAATGCGACACGCAACAATTTCAAAGATTTACTAATTTACAGTTCATATAAGGAAATCAGTCAATTGAACTAAATTCATTAGGCTCTAATCTATGGATGTCACATGACTGGGAATACAGCTGGATAATATCCATGACCAGGTTACGAAAAAAAACCAATTTTTATTCAATATGTAGCATAGGCCTCTGTGTGAGCGACTCACATTTGGCTGGTTTAAACCTGTCAATGTGTGTTCAGTCACTTCAATGCACAGACACCACCAGTCTCCTATGTTTCCAGGATTGTGAGGTTGAAAGAAAGATACAGTAAAATGCATTCCATTTCATTTTTCCAATAAGATGAGACCGTTTCCAATCTAAATGGATAAGATCCAACCGAGTGACAAACTTATGAAAATATCATCTCACCCTGAAAAATGCAGAATACTTAAACCAAAAGGATTCACGCAGAAAAGATGGGGAAATGAACAAGTTAATGGTTGTGAATTCTATATCTTTCTCTACGTGGAACCTCTGTTGCAGGTCGTATTAAACACACTTTTTTAATAGCTCTAAAATGAAAGTGAGGTCTTGATGAGAAATGTTCAATGTCATATTTCAACGTTTGAGGATTTATGAGCAATATCTCTGAGTCTTTGTAGCTAATAGATAAACTATGAAATTATAAAATTGTAAAATTGTACACAGTGGCCAAATGCACTGTGCATCATTTCAGGAAGGTAGAAATCTTTTCACTGGATTGTAATCACAATGTAGGCACATTTTTACAACAGAAAAAGGGAACAAATGTACAACATGTTGATTGTAGGTTTCATTGAATCTTAATAAATGTTTATTTTCTGTTCCATTGGTTTGCAGCCTTATCGAGCATGTTATAACAAGATTGACAGCTTCCCTGTCTCTCCTGGGAGCTCTTTCTTTGCCTCTCCCAAGGTGTTGGTCTAGTGGAGAAGTTGATTCCCACAAATATTAACACTGCAAACCACAGTGTTGTGGATGGGCTGCTGAAATCTCAGGGGACTCACTGGATTTGTCCCAAATGGGATTAGGGTACCATTTGGGACAAATACACCATGTGTGTTGATTACCATTGCATGAAGCCAGATGAAATTATTTCTGCACCTCTGAATTAAACATTGTTTAAGGCCAGAAACAATCTACTGGCAGGCTCCTCAACCATACAGAGGGAAAACGACCCCCTAGATTTCTGTGTGTCTCTCGCTCTCTCTCTCCATGTGCCTCGTTCTCTCTCGTTGATTTTTAATCTCTTGTCTGTGGAGATATTTTTGGGACATTTTTGTCCGCTTGTTAGAAATGCTCAGCGTTTGTTCCACTTATTCCCATCTTCTTTTAAAGTTTCATTCAGGCCCTTTTTCAACAGTTCTGTTTTATCCGTGATTGATTTAAAGAAATTATATTAGATAATAAATGTATGAGCAGCCACCCGCTGTGGGATGTTCTTCCATATAGCAACAGCCTCTATGCGGAGGAGCTCAAGCAGGAGAGGGCATATCAGTGGCTGATATGCATAACATTATGACAAGGACTAACAGACTTGTTTTTTCTGTGTGGTAATGCTGGTCTGTTGTCTCTTATTGTAGGAAACAGTCCATGTCTGTGTGGATGGAAGGAAGGTGATGTTAAGAGAGAGGGGAAGGGAAGATGATGGGGGGAGGCGGAGGAGAGAGCGAGGGTGGGGAGAGAGAGGTATACTGTGTAATGTGATTTCAGACTAGGTCAGATTGAATAAGCACTCTTTTTTAAAATGCAGTATGTTGCTGTGACAACATGTCACAGTGGTCCCTCATCAACCTCAGGCCTCATTTGGGTCAAAATCCACTTAGAGCAGCTAGCCTCTACAGGTCCTCCTGTTCTCTCGTTGGGGGGGCCATCCACAGACTGTGCACCTCTCTCTCTCACACTAAAATGGTTAATGTGGAAGTCTTCTTGCTCTCAATCTGCATCTTTCACAGTCTTTTCAAATGTATTTAATAGAAGTTTTAAGACATTCTTGTACCCCTTTACAAACAGACTGAGCTCCTAAGGCTTCATCGCTAAGGTCAACAGACTCCTACCAGCCCGGTGCAGATGAAGTCAGGGGAGTTTATGATCATATTCAGGGGGAACTGGCAGACCCAGACAGACAGCATACCTCCACCCGTCCATCCCCGGTGCACTGAGGTGACACCCTGCACTGTGTATCCAGGCGGAAAACTGCCCTCTGGCACAAGCTGCCTAGCGTTGCCGTGTGTGTGTGTGGTGGGGGGTGTAGGCAGCTCGTACCTGCCTCACCCCATCTGCCCCTGCACTATAATCTCTGGGACCGATCTAATGACTGTGTTCCTGGCTACCCTGCCATAGCTCCTGAGTGGTGCAGCGGTCTAAGGCACTGCATCTCAGTGCTAGAGACGTCACTACAGACACCCTGGTTTGAATCTAGGCTGTATCACAACCGTCCATGATTGGGAGTCCCAAAGGGCGGGGCCCAGCGTCGTCCGGTTTTGGCCGGTGTAGGCCATCATTGTAAATAAGAATTTGTTCTTAACTGACTTGCCTAGTTAAATAAAGGTTAAATAAAGGTTCAACCAGCTAAACTGCAGTACCAAAAGTACTCTGAGCACAGTGGAACGCGTCCTTCCAGACCAGAACCCTGGCCCCCTGATCTCCCCTCAAGTCGCCTTCACCCTCTGTGAACCAAGAAGGGGAGAATCTCTGGATGGGCTAGTTGTTGCCTTTTGCTGCCCTCTGCTGGTGGTCAGTGAGACGTTGGGTTGAATGAGCATCACTATATCTTGCCCCTTTTCTGCTGTTTCTAAGTTCATTTTGCACCATACTCATTTAGTGTCAAATATTTCTGGTAGAAAGTCCTCATCCGTGCTTGAATAACCTTTTTGTGGTTAAGTTTGTCGGGAGGATACATGTGTTATACACACCAGCCAGGTCACTCCAGATCCAATGCAATATTCAACATTCGTTCAGGTATTCAATACTGGCCTCTAGGGGCAAAGGTGAGCACTTACCATCAAGTAAGCTCGTGGCTTGCTAGGGATGGTGGATGGGTGTAAGCCGTGAGCTACGTCTCCGAGGATCACAGGTTCAATCCCAGTGCTTGGCACTCTTATTTATTTTACCTTAACCCTTACCTTAATCATTTGGAATTAATGCCTAAACTTAGCCGTCAAGTTGTTTCTGTTTTAAGCCTTAACCAATCGGAATGAATGCCTACATATAATTTGACCCACCCCCCCCCCCCCCCCCCCGACAAACGTTGAATACTGAAGTCAGACGGTGCCAGACCGTGAGATCTTGTTACACACCAAAGATATCCTAACACTCAGAGTGGTTTATGTTATCTAGCAGTGAGTCAGTGTGTATGGTAGTGTGCTGTCCTTGCAGCTGGGGCAGCGAGCTCCACCCCGTTCCTTACAGCAGCCACACACACGGAGCCCCACCCTCACTGCAGCTCCAGCGTCATTCTGTAGTCGTCCCCTGGCTATATTTTATGTGTGCTGGACACTGCTCTTTGAGTTGCATTGTTCTCCCCTGACTGTTCTGTGGGGTGACTCAGTCAAGTTTGAAAAGAGAAAGAGGAGACGGACTGTCGTTCCAGCTGTGTAGCACAACTGGAGAACATAATAAACAGGCTGCCAACTTGTGGTGAGTTTAGAATTTAAGGATCTCTTTTCTTTTCCCATTTACTCTCTCTTTCTCTCAACTGGAAAATAAGTTTTTTTTTGTTAGGTTTTTGCAGATACAATTGGAAGTTAAGTTTAACTAGGATAAAGTCATGAAGTTCTTTAATGATGTATACTTCTTTAATGGCTGTGGAGAAGTTTGAGCTCATCTTTTTTATTTGCTCTATCTGTGGTTCCTTACCTTAATCTCGTCCTGTTTCCCCAAGTTGTGTATGGTGTGTATGACCCTGCTCAAAGACTGTGTTGTGGTATACATGATAGCTGTGATGTAGGGTATGACCCAGTCCCCTGTTATTAGACTGTGTTGATACATGACACAAAGGGAAATGGAGAATTATACGGTAACCGAGGGATGCGGTAAAATGTATGCCAAACAAAAAAGTTAAACAAACTATACAAGTCTGTGCACAAGTGCGACTTTTAACAATTTCCACTGAACATTTTTACAAAAATACGTTTTCTTGAACAATGCAGATGCAAAGTTTGGTAACGGAATGACGGCATCAACAGCACAAACCGTCATTCTGTTACCAAACTTTGCATCTGCACTGCTCTTCAAGTAAATGTTTTTTGTAAAATGTTCTGTTGAAATTAAATTTGCCCTTGTGCATAGGGTCATTTTCCATCTAAAAGGACCCATGAGCACCAACATGTGACGTTCATAGGCGCTTGTCAAATCTGGAGTCAAACGAAAGCTAAGAGTCTATTTTTGAGAAATTTAAGGCATACACTACCGGTCAAAGTTTTTAGAACACCTACTGCACTCATTCAAGGGTTTTTCTTTATTTGTACTGTTTTCTACATTGTAGAATAATAGTGAAGACATCAACTCTATGAAATAACACATATGGAATCATGTAGTAACCAGAAAGGTTTTAAACAAATCAAAATATATTTCAGATTCTTCAAATAGTCACCATTTGCCTTGATGACAGCTTTGCACACTCCTGGCATTTTTTCAACCAGTTTCATGAGGTAGTCACCTGTAATGCATTTCAATTAACAGGCGTGCCTTGTTAAAAGTTCATTTGTGGAATTTCCTTCCTCCTTAATGCGTTTGAGCCAATCAGTTGTGTTGTGACAAGGTAGGGGTGGTATACAGAAGATAGCCCTATTTGGTAAAATACCAAGTCCATATTGTGTCAAGAACAGCTCAAATAAGCAGGTGTTCTAAAACTTTTGACCGGTAGAGTGTGTGTATATATACACATTTTTTCAACCATTGTATAGCCTAAATATTAGGGATACGCAAAGGCTTTGATTTCTGTTCAAACAGATGAAAAAGGGGTCTTTTTAGAAAACATCAACCAAAAAAAGTCTAAAGGTATTAGAAATTCATCAAAACACAGAAATGTTGAAGTAAAGACCCCTGTCAACTAATATCATCACTTGTAAATTATTAAGGGATTAAAACACATGAAATTCTGTTACCAAATTGTTAACAACATTTCAGAAAATCAGTAACAAAATTACTGCAAATGAATTGGCTACAATTCACAGTTGGGTCCCCTAGCTACAGTCCTCCTTTCCACTGGCATACTGTTACATTCAACTCATAACTGTTCTTTATCTTCCTGTCGTCTGGACAACCCCTCACTTTCTCTCTGTCTGCCTCTATCTCATTAAAATATCACCTATCTCGGCTCTTACTGGCATCTACCATAACACCTACCCTCAGGACACGAGTCAAGGAAGATCAATTGTCTTCACAGAGATGTTCCATATCCAATCGTTGTCAGCCGGTAACGTGACACCAACGTTCTCCTTTTAACTCCTCTGATCTGATGAGACCCTGTTACAAGGGGCTGCCTCAATTACGGCTTTGTTATGAAGAGAGTTTAGTTTAGAGATGTAAGGAAGCCCTGATGCTGCTGTTAGGTCGTTTTCTATTGGGATTCCACCTGTCAGGACACGCACAGGGCGTTTGCAACCCATCCATACTGGCCTACTGTTTGTCTGAGTGTCATAACAAAGGTGCCATGTTATGGCTTTCCTTCTACTCTCTGACTGACAAGCATCAGACTGTTGTATACAAAACAAAGTATTTAGCATGATCTTGAATGGGAAATATAACCATGAATGTTACATTCACAAGAGCATAATGTAAGAAGTGAAGACATCTAGACAGTTATTTTTTTTTTAATACGTTTTAGCAGACACTTATCCAGAGCGACATACATTTGAGGGCATACATTTTCATACTGGTCCCCTGTGGGGATCGAACTCACATTCTCCACTAACTGAGCCACACGGGACCATATAGTACAGTACCAGTCAAAAGTTTGGACACACTCATTCAAGGGTTTTTCTTTTACTTTTTACTATTTCCTACATTGTAGAATAATAGTGGAGACATCAAAACTATAAATTAACACATATGGAATCATGTAGTAGCCACCCTTTGCCTTGACAGCTTTGCACACTCTTGGCATTGTTTCAACCAGCTTCATGAGGAATGCTTTTCCAACAGTCTTGAAGGAGTTCCCACATATATGCTGAACACTTGATGGCTGCTTTTCCTTCACTGCGGTCCAACTCATCCCAGACCATTTCAATTGGGTTGAGGTCGGGTGATTGTGGAGGCCAGGTCATCTGATGCAGCACTCCATCACCCTCCTTCTTGGTCAAATAGTCCTTACACAGCCTGGAGGTGTGTTGGGTCATTGTCCAGTTGAAAAACAAATGACAGTCCCACTAAGTGCAAACCAGATGGGATGGCGTATCACTGCTGGTTAAGTGTGCCTTGAATTCGAGATAAATCACGACAGTGTCACCAGCAAAGCACCATCACACCACCTCCATGCTTCACGGTGGGAACTACACATGCGGAGCTCATCCGTTAACATACTCTGCGTCTCAAATTTGGACTCATCAGACCAAAGGACAGATTTCCCGACGGCCTATGTCAATTGCTCGTGTTTCTTGGCCCAAGCAAGTCTCTTCTTCTTCTTATTGGTGTCCTTTTTAGTTGTGGTTTCTTTGCAGCAATTCGACCATGAAGGCCTGATTCACACAGTCTCCTCTGACCAGTTGTTGAGATGTCTGTTACTTGAGCTCTGTGAAGAATTTATTTGGCCTGCATTTTCTGAGGCTGGTTACTCTAATGAACATATTCTCTGCAGCAGAGGCAACTCTGGGTTTTCCTTTCCTGTGGCGGTCCTCATGAGAGCCAGTTTTATCATAGCGCTTGATGGTTTTTGCGACTGCACTTGAATAAACTTTCAAAGTTCTTGACATTTTCCGCATTGACTGACCTTCATGTCTTAAAGTAATGATGGACTGGCATTTTATTATTTTAGCTGTTCTTGCCATAATATGGACTTAGCCCTAATTGGTAAAGGACCACCTTCTGTATACCAACCCTACCTTGTCACAACACAACTGATTGGCTCAAACGCATTAAGAAGGAAAGAAATTCCACAAATTAACTTTTAACAAGGCGCACTTGTTAATTGAAATGCATTCCAGGTGACTACCTCATGAAGCTGGTTCAGAGAATTCCAAGAGTGTGGAAAGGGTGGCTACTTTGAAGAATCTCAAATATAAAATATATTTTGATTTGTTTAACACTTTGTTTGGTTACTACATGATTCCATGTGTTATTTCATAGTATTGATGTCTTCACTATTATTCTACAATGTAGAAAATAGTACAAATAAAGAAAAACCCTGGTGTGTCAAATTTGGATTGGTACTGTATACTAGCTATGATGATGTAGGACATGTTGTTTTGAACAGAAACATGCATACCATGCCAAATAAGCACTGGGGGACATGAGATATAATGTGGTCAGACCACAATGGACTGGTTATAAGAAGCATGCAGTGGCGATCAGTCTGTGATCTCACAGTACTATGTCTCTCACTGGACCACAGCCTATTCATTCATTCCTCAACTCAACTGTTGAAAAGAAAAGCACTGCGTCCCAAATGGCACCTTATTCCCTATATAGTGCATTATTTTTGACCAGAGCCTTATGGGCCATTATAGGGTCCCATTTGGGACTCAGTTGGATTTCAGGCTGTTTCTGACCTCATGGCATCATGTCATTTAAGCAAATCAATGAATGGTTCTCTTTTCTGGACTGTTGAGCCAGTCAGTCACACAGTACCATACCACGAGAAGGAGACAAGTCATCCTACAGTATTGGTAGTCACAACACAGGACTGTACGGGAGGGTTTTGAATTACCAAGGCCCTCACGATACGATATTATTACGATACTTAGGTGCCGATATGTACTGCAATTCGATGTTCCAAACATATTGCTCACCATATGTCTGCTGCAGAGGTACAAGAGAGCCATGAGAACACATTTTGATCAGTCATGGAAGTAAAAGTGCTGAAAACAAATTGGCTCCCTGTTTATAAGGACGGAGAACAAGCTATGAAGGAGTTTTGTCAATACAATATATCATAAAAAATAACATCCCGATATGTAACTAATATTTATTTGTTCACCCATCACTACTGTTTGTGGCAAACTATTAGCATGCAAACCCCTTGAAATTCCCCCTTTTTTTAAATTAAAAGTAACATTAATATTTTCTGAGTTTAGATCTAAGGTTGTGGCAAAGTGTAGACACATTTGCATACACACAAGGGAGTGGTGTGAGGGATGAATACCCTTTTTTAAATGAACTCATAAGATTTCATAAACAGATTTTAGTATCTTCAGATTTATTTATGTAGTCTTTATACTTTATCTAGTTGTAGGGTTGGTAAATTCCATTTCAATTCAGGAATTTAAAACGGATGAATTGGAATGGAATTGACCCCAATCATGTGTTTATATCACCCCTTAAATGTGTCTGCATGCTTTATGTGGTTGGGATGAATAACATTTTAACTTTGTCAATCCAGTTGACTGCCTGTGTGTTTGTACTGGAAGCCTGTAGTCTGACGAGACAGGGCAAATAATGGGATAGTGTTTATTTCTCTGTTCTGACTGATGACAGTAATAGCCTCATTCTAAGTGCTCACAACAACCCCTGTCATGTGATATATCAGGCTAAAGAGGACATACTGTAGCCTACTTACAGTACAGTTAGGAACCACAGCTAACTGCATGAAGTATTAAATCAAAGGGCATTTTCAGTTTTGAGCTACAGTTTGAATCCGAGTTCGATTATTTGATACATCCAACGTTTATTGGACAAAATGTGTTTATTGGACAAAAATGCACAAGTTAAATCCATCTGTGATTATCATGAAGCATCACTTGTGTGTACCAATCATATTACTTTCGCTTTGGTCTTCTAACATGCGAGAGGAAACAATAGCCGCTCTAACTGCGATGTGAATAGGCTATATTCAGTAGCCTATATCCCCCCCCCAACCTACATTGGATGAGCTCATAAATGCGCTGCTGCTCACAAGTTTTCAAAGATCTAAAACTGTATTTGTCACATGCTTCATGAACAACCGACGGTGAAATGCTTACTTGTGTCCTTTTCCAACAATGCAGAGCTAAAGATTTTAAGCAATTATATAAAAAATAGTGACACGAGGAATAAATACACAGTGAATAACAATAATGAATAAAAATAACATGGCTATATACAGAGTACCAGTACAAAGTCGATGGGCAGGGGTATGATGTAATTGAGGTAGCTAAGTACATATATGTAGGGATAAAGTGACTAGGCAACAGGATAGATAATAGACTTAGGTGTAGCAGCAACATGTGGAGCAGTAGGAGCTGTGTGTGTGTGTGTGTGTGTGTGTGTGTGTGTGTGTGTGTGTGTGTGTGGCGTCAGTATGCATGTGTGCACATGTTATGTGAGTGTGGGCATACAGAATGTAGTGAGTGTGTGGGTAGAGTCCTTTGTGTGTGCATAGTCAGTGCGAGAGAGTTAGTTGAAAAAAAGGGATGATGCAGGTGGTAGTCCAAGTAGCCATTTGATTAGTCATTTAGCAGTCTTGTTTAGCATTCAGAAAGTATTCAGACCACTTAACTTTTTCCACATTTTGTTACTTTAGACTCATTCTAAAATTGATTAAATATATTTTTTTCTCACCAATCTGCACACAATACCTCATAATGACAAAGCAAATATAGATTTCTAGAAATGTATACAAATAAAAGCCTTATTTAGACAAGTATTCAGACCCTTTATTATGAGACTTGAAATTGAGCTCAGGTGCATCCTGTTTCCATTGATCATCTGTCACATTGAAGGTCCCCAAGAAAACAATGGCCTCCATCATTCTTAAATGGAAGAAGTTTGGACCACCAAGACTCTTCCTAGAGCTGGCCGCCCAGCCAAATTGGTCAGGGAGGTGACCAAGAACCCATTGGTCACTCTGCCAGAGTTCCTCTGTGGAGATGAGAGAACCTTCCAGAAGGACAACCATCTCTGCAGCACTCCACCAATCAGGCCTTTATGGTAGAGTGGCCAGACAGAAGCCACTCCTCAGTAAAAGGCACATGACAGCCAGCTTGGAGTTTGCCAAAGGGCACTTAAAAGTCTTTGACCATGAGAAACTAGATTCTCTGGTCTGATGAAACCAAGATTGAACTCTTTGGCCTGAATTCCAAGTGTCACGTCTGGGGGAAACATGGCACCATCCCTACTGTGAAGCATGATGGTGGCAGCATCATGCTGTGGGGATGTTTTTCAGCGGCAGGGACTGGGAGACTAGTCAGGATCGAGGGAACGATGAACGGAGCAAAGTACAGAGATCCTTGATGAAAACTTGCTCCAGAGCGTTCAGGATCTGACTAGTGCGAAGGTTCACATTCCAACAGGACAATGACCCTAAGCACACAGCCAAGACGGTGGGTTTGGGACAAGTCTCTGAATGTCCTTGAGTGGCCCAGACAGAGCCCAGACTTGAACCCGATCTAACATCCCTGGAGAGACCTGAAAATAGCTCGGCAGCAACGCTCCCCATCAAACCTGACAGAGCTTGGGAGGATCTGCAGAGAAGAATGGGGGAAACTCCACAAATGTTTTATTTTAAGAATGTGAAATGTCAGAATAATAGTAGCTTTTATTTCTTTCATCACATTCCCAGTGGGTCAGAAGTTTACATACTAATTGAGTGTATTTGGTAGCATTTCCTTTAAATTTCTTAACTTGGGTGAAATGTTTCGGGTAGCCTTCCACAAGCTTCCCACAATAACTTGGGTGAATTTTGGCCCATTCCTCCTGACAGAGCTGGTGTAACTGAGTCAGGTTTGTAGGCCTCCTTGCTCGCACACGCCTTTTCAGTTCTGCCCACACATTTTCCATGGGATTGAGGTCAGGGCTTTGTGATGGCCACTCCAATACCTTGACTTTGTTGTCCTTAAGCAATTTCGCCACAACTTTTGGAAGTATGCTTGGGGTCATTGTCCATTTGGAAGACCCATTTGCGACCAAGCTTCAACTTCCTGACTGATGTCTTGAGATGTTGCTTCAATATATCCACAATTTTCCATCCTCATGATGCCATCTATTTTATGAAGTGCACCAGTTCCTCCTGCAGCAAAGTACCCCCACAACACGATGCTGCCACCCCCGTGCTTCATGGTTCGGATGGTGTTCTTCGGCTCCCCCTTTTTCCTCCAAACATGACGATGGTCATTATGGTCAAACAGTTCTATTTTTGTTTCATCAGACCAGAGGACATTTCTCCAAAAAGTACAATCTTTGTCCCCATGTACAGTTGCAAACTGCACATTTTTTATGGCAGGTTTGGAGCAGTGGCTTCTTCCTTACTAAGCGGACTTTCAGGTTATGTCAATATAGGACTCGTTTTACTGTGGATATAGATACTTTTGTACCCGTTTCCTCCAGCATCTTCAAAAAGTCCTTTGCTGATGTTCTGGGATTGATTTGCACTTTTCGTGCCCAAGTACGTTCATCTCTAGGAGACAGAACGCGTCTCCTTCCTGAGCGGTATGATGGCTGCGTGGTCCCATGGTGTTTATACTTGCGTACTATTGTTTGTACAGATGAACGTGGTACCTTCAGACGTTTGGAAATTGCTCCCAAGGATGAACCAGACTTGTGGAGGTCTACAATTTATTTTCTGAGGTCTTGGCTGATTTCTTTTGATATTCCTATGATGTCAAGCAAAGAGGCACTGAGTTTGAAGGTAGGTCTTGAAATACATCCACAGGTACACCTCCAATAGGCTAATTGACATCATTTGAGTCAATCAGAAGCTTCTAAAGCCATGGAATTTTCCAAGCTGTTTAAAGGCACAGTCAACTTAGTGTATGTAAACTTCTGACCAAGTGGAATTGTGATACAGTGAATTACAAGTGAAATAATCTGTCTAAACAATTGTTGGAAAAATTACTTGTCATGCACAAAGTAGATGCCCTAACCGACTTTCCAAAACTATAGTTTGTTAACAAGACATTTGTGGGGTGGTTGAAAAACGAGTTTTAATGACTCCAACCTAAGTGTATGTAAACTTCCGACTTGAGCTGTATTAAGGGAATAGGGTGCCATTTGGAAGAAGTGGCAGTATTGATATGGGGGTATCAAAATGTGATTCAGCAGCATAGTCTCTGTCAATGATGCCATGTCCTAGTCCCTGTTATGCAGTGTAAGCGTAACGATAGTGTCACGGTTTTCTTCAGTGTAAGAGGACCAAGGCGCAGCGGAAGTGTGGATACTCATATTTTTAATGTTCAAAAAAAGGAGTAGAGCATCCACTTGAAACATACAAAACAACACTCACAACCGCAACAGTGTGGCAGGCTCAAACAAACGCAGTGCACACAACAATTCCCCACAACCCCAAAAGGCAAAGTAGGCCACTTATGTGTGACTCCCAATCAGCCACAACCCTCTACAGCTGTGCCTGATTGGAAGTCACACGGCCAAAATAAATGAAACAACAAACACAGACTCTTCTGCCACGTCCTGACCCAACTACACCCTCTACTGGTCAGGACGTGACAGTACCCCCCCCTTAAAGGTGCTAACCCCGGAAGCACCTTTTAAAACAAAACAAAAACAACAACCCCAAACAACAAAACAAAAATTCCCCTCTACTAAAGGGAGGGAAGGGAGGGTGGCTGCCGTCAACGACGGCACTGTGCTACACCCCCCCTCCCCAACCCACCTATATCAGGAGGTGGCTCCGGTTCTGGCCTTTCCCGGCAGTTCGGGCCACTCTGGCAGTTCGGGCCACTCTGGCAGTTCGGGGCAGTCTGGCAGCTCGGGGCAGTCTGGCAGCTCGGGGCAGTCTGGCAACTCGGGGCAGTCTGGCAACTCGGCAGTCTGGGCAGTCTGGCAACTCGGGGCAGTCTGGCAACTCGGGGCAGTCTGGCAACTCGGGACAGTCTGGGCAGTCCGGCAACTCGGGACAGTCTGGGCAGTCCGGCAACTCGGGACAGTCTGGGCAGTCCGGCAACTCGGGACAGTCTGGGCAGTCCGGCAACTCGGGACAGTCTGGGCAGTCCGGCAACTCGGGGCAGTCTGGGCAGTCCGGCAACTCGGGACAGTCTGGGCAGTCCGGCAACTCGGGACAGTCTGGGCAGTCCGGCAACTCGGGACAGTCTGGGCAGTCCGGCAACTCGGGGCAGTCTGGCAACTCGGGGCAGTCTGGCAACTCGGGGCAGTCTGGCAACTCGGGACAGTCTGGCAACTCGGGACAGTCTGGCAACTCGGGACAGTCTGGGCAGTCCGGCAACTCGGGACAGTCTGGGCAGTCCGGCAACTCGGGACAGTCTGGGCAGTCCGGCAACTCGGGACAGTCTGGGCAGTCCGGCAACTCGGGACAGTCTGGGCAGTCCGGCAACTCGGGGCAGTCTGGGCAGTCCGGCAACTCGGGGCAGTCCGGGGCAGTCTGGCCACTCCGGCAGTTCGGGGCAGTCTGGCCACTCCGGCAGTTCGGGGCAGTCTGGCCACTCCGGCAGTTCGGGGCAGTCTGGCCACTCCGGCAGTTCGGGGCAGTCTGGCCACTCCGGCGGTTCGGGGCAGTCTGGCCACTCCGGCGGTTCGGGGCAGTCTGGCCACTCCGGCGGTTCGGGGCAGTCTGGCCACTCCGGCGGTTCGGCGCAGTCTGGCCACTCCGGCAGTTCGGCGCAGTCTGGCCACTCCGGCAGTTCGGCGCAGTCTGACCTCTCTGGCGACGGTTGACTGGCGGGCAGCTCTGACGACGGTTGACTGGCGGGCAGCTCTGACGACGGTTGACTGGCGGGCAGCTCTGACGACGGTTGACTGGCGGGCAGCTCTGACGACGGTTGACTGGCGGGCAGCTCTGACGACGGTTGACTGGCGGGCAGCTCTGACGACGGTTGACTGGCGGGCCGCTCTGACGACTGTTGACTGGCGAGCCTGGGTTCACGCACTTGAAGCCTGGTGCGTGGTGCTGGTACTGGGCGTACCCGATTGTGACCACGCACCTCCATGCTAGTGCGGGGAGCTGGCCTGGGGCTCCATTCTTGCCCCGCAACACTCCCCTTGTGCCCCCCCTAAAAATTTATTGGGGGTGCCTCTCGGTCTCCCTTACCTCGCCAGCCTTCTTCCGCTGCTTGGTCGTGTGTTGGTGGGGAATTCTGTCACGGTTTTCTTCAGTGTAAGAGGACCAAGGCGCAGCGGAAGTGTGGATACTCATATTTTTAATGTTAAAAAAAAAGGAGTAGAGCATCCACTTGAAACATACAAAACAACAAACAATACTCACAACCGCAACAGTGTGGCAGGCTCGAACAAACGCAGTGCACACAACAATTCCCCACAACCCCAAAAGGCAAAGTAGGCCACTTATGTGTGACTCCCAATCAGCCACAACCCTCTACAGCTGTGCCTGATTGGAAGTCACACGGCCAAAATAAATGAAACAACAAACACAGACTCTTCTGCCACGTCCTGACCCAACTACACCCTCTACTGGTCAGGACGTGACAGATAGACTATAATGCCAATTCGATTACAAAGTCATTGACACATGGTTATTACACTGAACAAAAATGTAAACGCAACATGCAACAATTTCGTAGTTAGTATGGAAATCATTCAGTTGAAATAAATTCAACAGGCCCTAATCTATGGATTTCACATGACTGGGAATACAAATATGCATCTGTTGGTCACAGATACCTTAAAATAAAAGGTAGGGGCGTGGATCAGAAAACCTGTCAGTATTTGGTGTGATGCCATATACGCCATCTACCCGGTATAGTTGAAACGGCGATTCATCCGAAAAGAGCACACTTCTGTAGCGTGCCAGTGGCCGTCGAAGATGAGCGTTTGCCCACTGAAGTTGATTACGACGCCAAACTGCAGTCAGGTTAAGACCTTGGTGAGGATGATGAGCATGCAGATGTGCTTTCCTGAGATGGTTTCTGACAGTTTTTGCAGAAATTCTTCGGTTGTGCAAATCCACAGTTTAATCAGCTGTCTGGGTGGCTGGTCTCAGACGATTCCGCAGGTGAAGAAGCCGGATGTGGAGGTCCTGGGCTGGCATGGTTACACGTGGTCTGCGATTGTGAGGCCGGTTGGTCATACTACCAAATTCTCTGAAACAATGTTGGAGGCGGCTTATGGTAGAGAAATTATCATTAAATGATCTGGCAACAGCTCTGGTGGACATTCCTGCAGTCAGCATGCCAATTGCATGCCCGCTTAACTTGAGACATCTGTGGCATTGTGTTGTAACAAAACTGCACATTTTAGAGTGGCCTTTTATCGTCCTCAGCACAAGGTGCACCTGTGTAATGATCGTGCTGTTTAATCAGCTTCTTGATATGCCACACACTAACAAGGACGTATACAAAATTTGAGAGAAATAATATTTTTGTGCATATGGAAAATGTCTGAGATATTTTCTTTCAGCTCATGAAACATGGACCAACACTGTTGCGTTTAAAAAAAATAAAACAATTCTGTGTATATACTGTACATTAAGACCAGGCTCGACACCCCAGTAGGGCTGTTTGTTTTATCTTAATCATATCACAATCAACTTTGACCAGTTGATTGTAGACACAAATATAATATTTTTTTGTATACTTAAAAAAAAAAATCTAAATATATTTGAGATTCTTCAAAGTAGCCACCCTTTGCCTATAGTCCACTTTAACATTCTCTATGAAATGGGCTTTGAAGTTGTGTAATTCAATGTAGTGAGCTTTGAAATTATTGATGTGTCCATTTTAAAGTGGTTAAAATTCATAAAAATGGTGATGACGGTAGTATGATAAACAAAATAAACTCAGCAAAAAACGAAACGTCCTCTTACTGTCAACTGCGTTTATTTTCAGCAAACTTAATGTGTAACTATTTGTATGAACATAAGATTCAACAACTGAGACAAACTGAACATGTTCCACAGACATGTAACTAACAGAAATTGAATAATGTGTCCCTGAACAAAGGGGGGGATCAAAAGTAGCAGTCAGTATGGGATTGAGATCCGGGCTCTTCGCTGGCCGTGGCAGAACACTGACATTCCTGTCTTGCAGTAAATCACTCACAGAACGAGCAGTATGGCTGGTGGCATTGTCATGCTGGAGGGTCATGTCAGGATGAGCCTGCAAGAAGGGTACCACATGAGGGAGGAGGATGTCTTCCCTGTAACACACAGCATTGAGATTGCCTGCAATGACAACAAGCTCAGTCCGATGATGCTCTGACACACTGCCCCAGACCACGACAGACCCTCCACCTCCAAATCGATCCCGCTCCAGAGTACAGGCCTCGGTGTAACGCTCATTCCTTCGACAATAAACACGAATCCGACCATCACCCCTGGTGAGACAAAACCGCAACTCGTCAGTGAAGAGCACTTTTTGCCAGTCCGGTCTGGTACAGCGACGGTGGGTTAATGCCCATAGGCGACGTTGTTGCCGGTGATGTCTAGTGAGGACCTGCCTTACAACAGGCCTACAAGCCCTCAGTCCAGCCTCTCTCAGCCTATTGCTGACAGTCTGAGCACTGATGGAGGGATTGTGCGTTCCTGCTGTAACTCGGGCAGTTGTTGCCATCCTGTACCTGTCCCGCAGGTGTGATGTTCAGCTGTACCGATCCTGTGCAGGCAGGTGTTGTTACACATAGTCTACCACTGTGAAGACGATCAGCTGTCCTTCCTGTCTCCCTGTAGCACTGTCTTAGGCGCCTCACAGTACGGACATTGCAATTTATTGCCCTGGCCACATCTGCAGTCCTCATGCCTCCTTGCAGCATGCCTAAGGCACGTTCACGCAGATGAGCAGGGACCCTGGGCGTCTTTCTTTTGGTGTTTTTCAGAGTCAGTAGAAAGGCCTCTTTAGTGTCCTAGGTTTTCATAACTGTGACCTTGATTGCCTACCGTCTGTAAGCTGTTAGTGTCTTAACGACCGTTCCACAGGTGCATGTTCATTAATTGTTTATGGTTCATTGAACAAGCATGGGAAACAGTGTTTAAACCCTTTACAATGAAGATCTGTGAAGTTATGTGGATTTTTACAAATTATCTTTGAAAGACAGGGTCCTGAAAAAGGGAGTTTATAACTTTAATGATTTATTTTTTTCTTCATTTTTAGGTTTACTTTTTGAAAATACTAATGTTAATGGAACAAAATACCAAGAAATCTCAAAATTGATAGGTTGATGAAAAAATGTAATTTCAGCCTGTGGTGCCTGGCCTTAAATGATTTCAGCCTCTGTAGGACAGTGAACCGATATCACTATATTATTAATTTTATAAATCCATTTTGTGAGATGAAAATCCTTAGCAATACTTTGAAGACATTTGCAGGAGATGAGTCTGCAAAAGTCCTGAAACTTTCCCATCTTTTTCTTCAGCCAATACAACAAAGGGCACTAAGGAACACAATAGCAGGAAGTCTCTGCAGAGTCATGTGTGGGTCTGGAGGTCCTGGGTTTCTGTCAAGGAAAACGCGCCTCTACTGTTCCCGATAATTTATGGTACACTGAGATGTGTCTATGATCCCACAGCGACTCAAGTTGATCCTGTTGACTGTTGTGAGGTCAAAGAGAACTGTAGCTGCGTCACAATGCTTCTCCCCCTCGCTATGCCTCTGGGGTCACAGCTGAGGAGGTCTGGAGAGTGTAGGGGTCATGGGCAACTGGGGAGAGGCAAGTACAGTAGCTCAGAGACACACACATTCGGTCTGGCCCTGGTCACAAACACACTTTGCTGGTTCTCTACCACTCCACATTCCTATTGCTTCTGATGTTGTAAAAAACACTGGTCAGTTTATTTGTCTTCTGTGGTGCTGTATGCACTGATTGTGAGTCTAATGTGATGGCTTGTGCTGACTCTCCGTAACATGTAGATCCTTACTATGTGGTGAGGTAGGACTTCCTCGCTGTTCTTACGGACTATGTCTTCTCTGTTTTAGGATGGCTCGTTGGGAACCTTTGAGGACTTGGCTCAGGAGTACTCAGAGTATTACAGCACTTCTCTCACTGACGTCCAAGACAGAATGGAGGAGATCTGCAAACGCAAACTTGTACAAGTTGCAGAGTCAGAGATGGTACGATCATATATTACATGTTCAGTGTGATACAGATTACAACGTTTTTTTTCCATCTGTGGATACCCGCTTTGCACCGACTTCATTCTAATTCAAATGATGTGGAGGAAGCCTTTAGAAATGTGGTTTTCATTTAAATCCTCTAATATGTGTGCGAGTTTAGGGTGACGTTACAATTTTGTCCCGTTCATTTATCAAGATATTTATGTTTTGAAATGCTGATTGAATCAGATGTTGTCATTCCTTAATTTGCCTCTGTGCGTTTCAGGAAAAGGTTGACTTAGTGCCCACATCACTGCAGCCTCGCTCACAGATACAGGTGACGGACTCCTATTCTCCCTATTGGTTTTGACCCCTATTGTATGTTAACCCTCTGGGAGGAGGGATTTTCTCAGCCCTGATCCTGCAGACATCAGATCAGCTATGAACCAGATCACAGCCCTGTCATTGTAGCATTATAACATCTTGGTTTTCCTTGATCACAAATTCCCGTTTCACTCTCTATAATGGAGACTCTGTGGCCTTGTTATTTGTAATGCATACTGTTAATATGTGTCCGGAAATAACGTTTCAAAAAATACACCCGAGGAATGTGCACTGTAGCCTTTTTGTGGCCAATGAGATACACGTTAAAGAGTTCCAAACCAATATGCCGGCCAGTGAGCTAGACTGTGGTTCCTCTAAGTTTGTCAGTTTCCATTGCCTGCCTGTCTGACTGCATTGTTCTGTTCTCTACAGGATTCGCTAGGGCTGAGTAGCAGTAGCGCTGTGTCCACTCCCGAGACAGAGAGAAGGTAAGACCGTAGAGATACTGAAACTGTTATTCTGTAGTCGTCAACGGTATTGTCTCCCCTTTGTGTGGAGTGTGTTATATTGTGATGTCCTTATACTGTATGTAGTTCAATTGGTGTTGTCGATCAGTGAAGTAGGAAAGTCATAGCAGTCCCATACATTGTCTTCATGTCCTAGTGAAATTGTCTTTCTGTAAATTGACAAACTCCTGGGAGGTATTTGGGCGACTCTACAGAAGTGGTGTAAATTGCTGACCCACTCCAAAGAAACTAAAATGGTTAAGTCTCCAAACTTACTTCATGATATATGTTCTAATTAATTCCAAGGCAATAACAAACATATTTTTTAATGAATATAGTACAAAGTCATTGTTTATACACCTATTGAGGTGGAGGTCCCTAACCCTGATTCCTAAACACAATTCATGAATTTAGATGTTAAAGTAATTACACTTATTTCAATAGAACATCTTGAATTGTTATATTATTATATTTGAAAGAAAACTGACCTAATAATAAGTAGTTTTGTATATTTTTAAGCATGTAAAAAAAAAAAATAAAGATATGCTTTCCTACCTTTTTGATGGCACTAGCGAAACACACCCATTAAAAGACTGCAGAATGAATGTGCCTTAAGCTACACCCATACAAATATCACCAGGTGATGGGATTGCACCCCTCTCCAGCATGGCCACATGGTGAGTAGTCTTATCTGCAAACATTGTGGAGAAAATTTGTGAGCAAGTTGCTAAACCTTCATGTCTTTTTAAGAGGTGTCCCCACCGAACATCTAATATTTTAAGAAATATGTAAAGTACGGTTTTGAGACAAAAATATATGTTTGCTGGGATGTACATCTGATACATTTAAGGCTAGCCAGGCATATGCTCGCTATGGGGATTCATTAAATGGATGCTTCAGGATTTTGGCAATGAAGCCCTTTTTTATTTAAGAAACGTGTTGGAAATTCCAAATGGTTTGCGTAGTCAACTTACACACAGCACTGACACACACACACTTACCCCACCAGACATGCAACCAGGGGTCTTTTCACGGTCCCCAGGCCCAGAACACATTCAAGGAAACGTACAGTATTATACAGAGCCATGAGTGCATGGAACTCCATTACATCTTTTATAGTAAAGTGAACAGCAAACCTGGTTTAAAGAAAATAAAGCGACACCTCAAGGCGCAACGCCTCTCCCCATGTGACCTACTTGTTGTGTGTATGTACTGATGTGAGTTAACTGATAGATGCACACACACACTACATGTTAATGTTTTTAAATGCATGCAAATTGTAAAGTCTTTTGTCTGATGTATTTTTGGTTATATGTCTGACCCCAGTAAGACTAGCTGTCGCTAATAAATCAAAATCCAATCTATTTCCCCTGAGAAAGACGAACTCGTGGATACCATTTTTATGTCTCTGCGTACAGTTTGAAGGATGTACATGGGAATTTAACCCGCAAAAGGTATTTTTATGTGTACTATGTCATTGTAACAGTGTAGGTTCCGTCCCTCTCTTCGCCCCAACCCGGGCTCAAACCAGGGACCCTTGCACACATCAACAACTGACACCCACGAAGCATCGTTACCCATCGCGCCACAAAAGCCGCGGCCCTTGCAACGCAAGGGGAAACCCTACTTCAAGTCTCAGAGCGAGTGACGTCACTGATTGAAATGCTATTAGCGCGCACCACCGCTAACTAACTAGCCATTTCACATCGGTTACACTCACCCCCCCTTTTGACCTCCTCCTTTTCCACAGCAATGATCCGGGTCACGGCACCAATGTAACAGTGTAGGTTCCATCCCTCTCTTTGCCCCAACCTGGGCTCGAACCAGGGACCCTTGCACACATCAACTGACACCCACGAAGCATCGTTACCCATCACGCCACAAAAGCCGCGGCCCTTGCAACGCAAGGGGAAACCCTACTTCAAGTCTCAGAGCGAGTGACGTCACTGATTGAAATGCTATTAGCGCGCACCACCGCTAACTAACTAGCCATTTCACATCGGTTACATCATCACGCACATCCTTTTATCCGCAACAAGTGAATTTGGTGGGAAACTGCGCATATTGTTTTTATGCAGATTTTAGAATATTTTCATTAAATCTGTCGCCAATTGGATGGAAACGTAGCTTATGAGTGACTCTTGATTGTTAGTCCACTGTATTATTTTAATAATTATTTATATGTTTGATTATTTTTTTAGAATTATTGAAGGACAGGGACATCCATAAGGTGCCAACATGTCAAAGTACAGCGGACAGAGTTTAAAACGGACCCTGTGCAATATCAAGAATATCTGATATAGAAATAAATGCTAGAAGGAAGGAAGTGGGAAAGTAAGTCAAATTTCGTGAAATATTTATCCAAGAGGTACACGAGCAAGAGGGCAGGAGTGAGAAGGCAGACAGACGCAGACAGAAAGACATGTCTTTTATTGATTGTGATAATGATGTGAATCACATGTGCCCCATTCGATATGGAAGCAGTTAAGTTCAAAATGTACACGCCAGGTCACAACCGAAGAAAATGTCACTACCAACGCGGCGGATATTTTGCCACAAATAAGATGGGTAAAGTGACCATTTTTTAAAAATCAATCAACATAATTAGATGCGTAAGTAATTCAATCAATAGGTTGCAGATTCATTCATAAAATCAACATTGTCTAATTTTTCTCTGTAAAATATTCAATATTTCCCTAAATTACATTTTAAGGTTTTAAAGTCAGTTTAAAAGGCCTGTTTTTACTATTTAGTAAATGTTGTATGCTAATAAAATTAATCTGTAATCAAAAATGTATCAAAATTCACTACTGTGCCTTTTATTGCAACTTTTCACTGTTTCAGTAGTGACACATTTAGTGGGATGGTGAGGAATTCAGGACAAGATTTAACATATGCAAAGTTTTAGTATTTAACACATACTGTATGTTTCCACCACTTCTGTAAAATGAGCCTCATAGGACAGGACAGTCAGTAAGACAGTCATTCCCTTTCATACATTATCCCCATAGGTTCTGTCTCAAATGGCACCCTATTCCCTATTTGGTGCACTTCTTTTGACCAAGGCCACATAGGGTTCTCTCTGGTCAATAGGGTGCCATTTGGCACGCAGCCCCTAGTCAGCGCGAGGAAATGTTTCATACTTCCTGTCCTGATGACCTCCAGCCACCTTTTATGAAGTGTTCCTCTGCTAGTATACCAACAGGAAACGTCCTGTCCTTCCCCCTATTGTGTGTTTGGAGATGGTCATATTGTGAACGCAGGAGAAATAAGGGAGGAAAGGAGGAATCTGGGTAATGAGTAATAGCATAGTACTATACACTGAGTCAGCGGGGTGTCTGCAACACCAGATTTAAGTTTGTTTACTTGCCTAGTTCCACCTTAGCTTTAGCATTGTCCAGTGCAAAACAATGATTGAAGTAGTAACTCCTGTTAGCATGCTCTAAGAAGTATCCCAAATCACCTCAAAGTAACGTGACTTTATACAGTATGCTGGTTTTGAGTAGCCACCTCTGAGAATTGGTTCACTTCATAAACGACCAGAACACAAGAGCCTTGATTTCTACTAATCTTGCTGAGGGAAAGGTTGTACAGTACTGGGCTTGCTGTGAATTTAGGCAAGGCACCCTCTTGTGGCCACCTGTAGAACTGTGTCGATGGGGAATGATAGTTGTTGCTGATGCTAGAGACTATCAGCTGATGTCAGAGGAGAGAGATTGGGAGAGAGAGGGGTGCGAGAGGGAGTGAGGAGACAGACCGACAAGGTAGACAGTGAAAGAGCAAGTGTGAGAGAGTTAGAGAGGGAGACAGAACAGCGATAGAGAGAGAAATTTGAGAGGGTGATATGGAGGCCACGTGAAGAGCTGTAGTGTTGAAGTGAGTGCAGTCAGTAAAACCCAGGCAGTCGGGGTGTGAAAAGCCTCTATTGTTGTTGAGAGAGCCTCAGTGATCTGACCTCTGTCCAGCAGACTGACAGCGTGATGTTTTCCCATCTGGACTGACCACTGGGAGCGGCCCCCACTAACACTGCACTGTACTGGCCGGGTCCAGTGGCACGAGGGACAGTGCACATTTGTGAGGGATACGGTAGTGCATATTTGTTAGGGACAGTGCACGCGTCTGTAATTCTTGAACAGGGACAGAGAACTCAGTGGATAAAGGGGTGTTTTGTTCGAAGACGGTACAGTAGGATAGCAGCAGTACAATGAAGAAAATTGCATTGGAAAACAGGTGAGATGATGATGATGATGATGATGATGATGTCTGTGACCGGACTCTGCATCTTTTTATTTCTTGGATTGTGTTTTTTTTTTTGTGCCATCTGTCTTGTTTTTGATTCAATCTTGGTTTATTTTTAGGTTGTCCATGCATAAATCAAGTTCTGAGGATGCATCAGGGGGTATGTTTGTTTATTTTTTATCATCAGTTCTGTAGTTTGATGGGTCTAGGTAAAATATCATGTAATTACTTGACATTTTAAATTGTGTGTAACTACAAACACAACTGTTGTCATTGTGTCTGACTACAAATTTACTACAATAGTACCTCATTTGAAGATTGAACTTGGGACAGTTTTTGTTTTGATCACAATTGAGACACAATTTAATGTGTTATATTTTGGAATAACTACATATGCATAACTTAAAAAACCATCTACATATTTTGAAAGTTTGCTAGGGGTAGCCATTGTATGGGGCAGTGTGGGTTTTATATGTTTTAAACCCTACTGTACCTCCTTGTTTAGGAAAATGGGACGGAAAGAGACAGAAAAATAAGTCATTCTGGCAGAATTTCCGGAAGTCGCAGAAAGGTGTCGTGCGGCAGACCACAAGAGGTATGTTTTTGTTTTGGACACATCCTCCGTCTTTACCCAACATTTCTGATCACACAAATCAGGGAACTGTGTCCCATTCTCACTGCATCTGTTTTTTTTTTTAATCTAATTTTGTATTTTTCATGTGTTTATTGAAAGGGACTGCTCTGAAATGAAGGAAAAACTGGTAAAGGGAATAGTGTATAGGAGAGAGTTGGGACTGGTATTCGATCCCACACGGCATGTGCTGGGGGCAGCGGTATGAATATAAACAAAACGTATTTGCAGATCTCCTGATATACCTGACCAATATTGAAAACTCAATGCCCCCTTTGCTAAAAATCTTTTCAGAATACAATATACAATATGCAAGATGTACAAAACCTTGCAGAGAGCCTATCCAACTGACAAACTCTTAGAAAATATAAACTATTGGAACCAAGAACTATTGTTGGCATAAAATGGAGGGAAAGTTGGAGCTTAACTAACAAAATTACAGTTAACATAAATGTACCCTTAATACAGTATAAACTAATGTATAGAATTTCTTACACAAAATTCACAAATTCTACAGCACATTGGCAGAGTCATGTTTTAAGTGTAAAACTAATAAGACTCAATAATCCATCCTTTCTGGGAACGCTATAAAGTCGAAGTTGCGGGCGGAGTATTACATAACTATTACAATCTAAATGTGCTCTTAATCTGTCTGCATACTTCAAGACATGGCATATGGGGGTGTAGTGAGATACCCGATGGGTTGGACGATTCTCTTCTAATCACTCATCTTGAGAAAAACGTTTACTAAGAACACAATGGAAAAATCAACCGATTTTATTATTTCACTACTGAAAGTGCGTGGGCTATGGAGAGAAACAAAATGGTGCAGTTTCAGGCCATGTGGCAAACAATGCAGGCGCTAGGGATGGTGTATGAGCATGTGGGTCTGGGCAGAAGAGATGTAGCCGTTGTTTGCGTTGAAGTTGTTGTTTGTATTTGGTGTGGGGGGAAAAATAATACATTTCAATGTGATTTAAAAAAAGAAGTGTTTAGATGCACCATCTCATTTTCAATAGTGTAAAAAAATGCACACTATACTTAGTAACAATAATAATATGGCAACTACTGTCTAATAACAATGAAATAATAATACGCATTTTAAACTTACATTAACAAAAAACCTATAATATATACAGTACATACATATTTACAAATATCTACACATGTTTCTATTAGTTAAAAACACAGTTTGTTCCTAACATTTGAAAAATACTTTTCTTAAATTCCCTGTGTTCTATTTACCAGGTGAGGACATAGGTTTTGTAGCCAGTGACATCACTATGAGTGATGAAGAGCGCATCCAGCTGATGATGATGGTCAAGGAGAAGATGATAAGTGTGGAGGAGGCCTTGGCAAGGGTATGATGATGTCACTTCCTGTCTTCCTACTGTATGATGTAGTTTCCTCCAGATACTGTACTGGATCTCTTTTCTCAGGATGTACTGTAGGCGTCCTCTGCAATTACTGGATATTGAGCATCTCAGTAGGATTTATAACGAGGGAATACAAGTCTGATTTGATCACGTATTTATTGTGCTGCTTTAGCTCTTATAGTGCCATATTGGATACTTATGGAGTCTCCTTCTCCTCTCTTCTCTCCCCTCTCTTCCTCACAGCTGAAAGAGTTTGAGACCCAGAGCAGGCAGAACTGCAGCACTGTTCTTACAGAATGGCCTGATGCTCCCAGTCCAACCCTGAACGAGTCCTCCAACTGCAATGTAAGTGTCGCTGATAACTCATGGATATAAGTGTTGTCGCTCTGTATGGATTTGGTGTGTTTGGTGTATACCGTATGAGCTCATCGTCCTGCCATCTAACAAGGCTAGTGAGGTGTTTATGCCCCCCTCGGTCTCTCTCTGTGTGTGTAACCTGCAACCTGCCCACTCCAGGCCCTTTCCCAACAGGCAGTCCTCTATTCATCCCAGTCAAAGCACCTGCTTAACCCCCTATTGTGTTGCTGTGAGTGGGTAGATTCAGCACTGTGCTGTGTTATGCAGGCCACAGCTCTTTTCTGCATGGTTGGGGTGATTAGGGGGCTCAGGTCCAGCCCACATATTTCAGATTCATCTGGATGGCCTCACTCTGTTTCTCGCTCTGTCATCTCTTCACACGGCCGTTTTCTCTATCCCCCCACTGTCACTTTAAAAAAAAAAATGTATAAACCTAATTCTCTGTTTGTAGTGTATCCCCATCAAAACCAAAGTGTTTGCACTTTTGAGCTTTAAATTGATGCGCATTTTCCTGGAGACTTCACTTGTTTTCCTGCTAGTTCTTGGCTCCATGTTGCAGCTACAGCTTCTGACTTCAACTTTATCTTCCAATTATTAGAAAATACTTTGAACTGTTCTTTATCATTCTTTGAGTTGTCTCATGAAGAATTTACAACTATAGTTCTGTAAATAATAGAGTACTCTCTCAAACATTTTTAATCTCATCTCTTTTTTTTTTGCCAAGATGAAACCTGCTCTAGACAGGCAGAATGGGCATTATATTTAATGGTTCAAGATGCTATGCGTACTGTGATATAGCCTGTATGAACGCCCCTGAATCAGGTGTACATTTTATCTCACCAAGATGAGATGATCTGTGACAAGATGAGCCCATGTGGTCAGATGTCTGCTAGGCTATATTTAAGAAATGATAACCATGGTTTCTTTTTCTCCTCTGGCCCACAGCTGTAGCTTTCACATATGGTTTCTTTCTCACTAACTGGTGAGCTGTAGCACATTCAGTGCGTCATCAAAAGCATATAAAAATGACGTGGGAAAGCGGCTGATTTTATAGCTGTGGCGCGCTGAACTATTGATCCACTGTGAATAAACTGATGGTTTTGTTCTGACCACTGTCCCAGGCGCTACATATGAGATGATATTTTGGTCTGACACTTCTAACTGCTCTGACCTTTTTTCATGTAGATGGGGTATTCCAGCTTTCAGACCTTTTTGTTTTCTAGCGCAAACCTCTGAGTCAAACAGGCCGACCACAGTGCCTATACATAAACTGCAGGTCTACACTCTGGTTTGATACTTCGTTATTTATATTGAGGTCATGTGCTGCATGCAGTCTCTACCTTAACAATAATAGAGCTATGTTCCCATTATGCATTTCTCGGAAAGGGTGAAGAATCCTTCTAATACTAACTTTACTTATAAACAGGTCAAATAAACATTCAAATGTACATTATTTTCACAGGTTCCATTTTCCTAGTTTTAAGGCTTCAGAGCTACTGACTGACTCTTTATCATCCTTACCACCTTTTAACTGGGTCTCCTCTCCTTCCAACCCGGTTCGTCTGTTATCTTCAGTCATGTGAGCAGTCGGATGGTGAACAGGAGGAGTCCGGGACGTTCAGACGGCTCCATAAGCTGGTCAGCTCCAGTCGTAGGGTCCGCAAGAAACTCCTCAGGATCGACGAGTCCAAGAAGCCTGGGTCTGACGGTGAGACGGGTCACTGCAGGAGTGTTATGACAAGCCCAAACACTCTTAGTCCCCATAGGAGAACCCTATTGAGAACCCTATGTGGAAAGGGTTCTACCTGGAACCAAAAGGGGTTCTTCAAAGGGTTCTCCTATAGGGAAAGCCAAATAACCTTTTTTGGTTCTAGATGGCACCTTTTTTTCAACAAGTGTAGGGTGAAGATTAGGGCAAGACCATAGTGCACCAGATATGATTTGGACAAGTCCCATTAGGGTCCAGATGTGAACCTTTAAATAGTCTGTAGTCTATACCCAACAAACTATGTTGTTGTTCTCTAGAGGTCTTCACTTGGCTTGTTTAAAAAAGGACTACTACTACTAATCCAAGTTGAGTTGTCATCCATTACACAACACATTGTCTTGCGATTCCCTGGCTCTGCCACAAACCTGTCCTTACTCCTGTCACCTCCCCTGTCCCTCCCAGAGTCTCTGAGTATGGTCGGGCCTGTCCTGGGTGATGCCATGTCCTCTCTGTCCCTGTACTCTGGGGTTCAGAAGAAGCAGTCTGGCGGGTGTCACCTCGATGACTCCCTGTCCTCCGCCTTGCGCGACCAGCTGACTTATGACCTTCGAGACTCAGACAGCCTGACCACCTCTCCCTCCTCCTCCTCCTTGGACACCTGCAGCAGCAACACACACACCCACAGCCTGGATACAGTCTCCAGCACCAGCCAGCGACTGTCCACAGCCTTCAGTAAGACGGGTGAAGAAAGTCCCAATTTTCTTCTTCTATTAAGATGTGTTGCTATGACAAAATTGAAACTAAGCTTCAATTGCTACTTATATCCCAGTTATTTTTTATGTGATCTATTTTTGGTTCCTAGCAACCTTCATTTGTTTAAGCAAGATGATAAGAGTTGAGCACGTTCTCTCCTTTTACCTGATGATGCAGGAGGATCCAGCCCAGCCTGTAGCCCAGGGAGATGCCCGGACACAGGCCCCAGCGGCGACGTGAGGGCAGTGAGGGCCGGGGGTAGTGGTTCCTCCCTGTCAGAGATAGAGGTTGGTGGTGGAGAGGATGGACCCAGGATGGCCCGGTCAGTCACGGATGGAGAGATCAGGAGAGTAATCGGCCCACTCAGCTACCATGGGGTGAGTAATGTTTGGCCGGATCCCAAATGGCAACCTATTCCCTATATAGTGCACTACCCACATGGCTCTGGTCAAAAGCAGAACACTATATAGGGAATAGGGTGCCGTTTAGGAATTAGTGTATGCACTGTGTAGTTTCTATATCTTTAATCAGGGACAGTTTAGCCTGGGTGCCAGTCTGTTTCTGCTCCCTTGCCAACTCCTTATGGAATTGTAATGTTTGGCTTGACAATGACGGCAATTGAGTTGGCATGAGCACAAACAGATCTGGGACCAGGCTAGGACCGGTTGGATGTTCACTCAGTCCAAAACTATCGTCACAATGAACCACACTGTCGTATGTGCTTGATTGATGAACCTGTCAATATCTCCATTTGGAAGTGATAGTTTTTAAGGTGGTTTATTGATTTCCTCCTTTGTTTCACAGAGAACCTGTAGCTTTGGTGGGTTTGATCTGACCAACCGGTCTCTGCACATGGTCACCGGAGATCAGGACCTCACTGTAAGTAGTTTAACAATCATTTGAATCATTGAGTTGGGATTTTTTGTTTTCCAATGCTTTTGTTTCCAGACCTCCCATACTTCATACTAATTTTAGAGCAAAGATGGGGATGCCGGTGTGAAAGGCGTAGTCAAGTCTCCACAGACGAACCATCGAATCTCTTTGGGCAAGAAAGTGAAGTCAGTGAAAGAAACCATGAGAAAACGCATCTCAAAGAGATACCACTGCGCTCTCTCTGAACAGGTACGTCAGACTTGATGCAAATCGTATGCAAAATGACCCAGTGGTCAAACCATACTGACAATCTTGCTCGTGTCCCTGGTGGCAATTCGTTGGACTTGGTTCATGATGATTGATAGATTAAGCTGGAGGGAACGTGTAGTAACCATGTAATAAACCTGTAGTTTCGTCTTCTTGCCTTCCAGTTAAGCCCAGACCGTATGTCCAGCGGGCCCCAGTCCCCCCACAGCCACACAGACACAGACTCACTGGAGAAACCCAAGCTGAAGGCTGGAGGCTCAGTGGAGAGCCTGAGGAGCTCCCTCAGCGGACAGAGCTCCATGAGTAAGTACCACCTGTGTTTGGGGGTAGGTGTGGGGGTCTGTCTGGGTCCACATTTATTTGTCTTGTATGTGGCCTATATTCAGCTTAATTCCAAAGTGAACCTGTTATTTACAGTGACCGGCAGGCAGAACAGACAACTCTTGCATGTTCATTTTCCATAGAATTTGATGTGGTTTAGATCCTTTGAATGACCCTCTCATCTCTTGTTGTTTGCAGGTGGTCAGACAGTGGGCACCACAGACTCCTCCAACAGCAACAGAGAGAGTGTGAAGTCTGAGGATGGAGAGGAGGATGAACTTCCCTACAGAGGACCCTTCTGTGGTCGAGCTATGGTGCACACTGACTTCACCCCCAGCCCCTACGACACTGACTCTCTCAAACTGAAGGTAATGCACCCACACACATACACATACACATATATGTATGTATGTATGTGTGTGTGTGGGTGTGTGCGTGTACCTGTATATGTGTGTGTGTGTGTGTATGTATACGTATGTGTGTATGTATACATGTGTATGTGTGTATATATACGTGTGTATAGTGAGGGGAAAAAAGTAGTTGATCCCCTGCTGATTTTGTACGTTTGCCCACTGACAAAGAAATGATCAGTCTATAATTTTAATGGTAGATTTATTTGAACAGTGAGAGACAGAATAACAACAAAAAAATCCAGAAAAACGCATGTCAAAAATGTTATAAAATGATTTGCATTTTAATGAGGGAAATAAGTATTTGAACCCTCTGCAAAACATGACCTAGCCCTTGTTGGCAATCACAGAGGTCAGATGTTTCTTGTAGTTGGCCACCAGGTTTGCACACATCTCAGGAGGGATTTTGTCCCACTCCTCTTTGCAGATCTTCAAGTCATTAAGGTTTCGAGGCTGACGTTTGGCAACTCGAACCTTCAGCTCCCTCCACGGATTTTCTATGGGATTAAGGTCTGGAGTCTGGCTAGGCCACTCCAGGACCTTAATGTGCTTCGTCTTGAGCCACTCCTTTGTTGCCTTGGTCGTGTGTTTTGGGTCATTGTCATGCTGGAATACCCATCCACAACCAATTTTCAATGCCCTGGCTGAGGGAAGGAGGTTCTCACCCAAGATTTGACGGTACATGGCCCCGTCCATTGTCCCTTTGATGCGGTGAAGCTGTCCTGTCACCTTAGCAGAAAAACACCCCCAAAGCATAATATTTCCACCTCCATGTTTGACGGTGGGGATGGTGTTCTTGGGGTCATAGGCAGCATTCCTTTTCCTCCAAACACGGCGAGTTGAGTTGATGCCAAAGAGCTCCATTTGGTCTCATCTGACCACAACACTTTCACCCAATTGTCCTCTGAATCATTCAGATGTTCACTGGCAAACTTCAGACGGGCATGTATATGTGCTTTCTTAAGCAGGGGGACCTTGCGGGCGCTGCAGGATTTCAGTCTTTCACGACGTAGTGTGTTACCAATTGTTTTCTTGGTGACTATGGTCCCAGCTGCCTTGATCATTGACAAGATCCTCCCGTGTAGTTCTGGGCTGATTCCTCACCCTTCTCATGATCATTGCAACTCCACGAGGTGAGATCTTGCATGGAGCCCCAGGCCGAGGGAGATTGACCGTTCTTTTGTGTTTCTTCCATTTGCGAATAATCACACCAACTGTTGTCACCTTCTCACCAAGCTGCTTGGCGATGGTCTTGTAGCCCATTCCAGCCTTGTGTAGGTCTACAATCTTGTCCCTGACATCCTTGGAGAACTCTTTGGTCTTGGCCATGGTGGAGAGTTTGGAATCTGATTGATTGATTGCTTCTGTGGACAGGTGTCTTTTATACAGGTAATAAACTGAGATTAGGAGCACTCCCTTTAAGAGTGTGCTCCTAATCTCAGCTCGTTACCTGTATAAAAGACACCTGGGAGCCAGAAATCTTTCTGATTGAGAGGGGGTCAAATACTTATTTCCCTCATTTAAAATGCAAATCAATTTATAACATTTTTGACATGTTTTTCTGGATTTTTTTGTTATTCTGTCTCTCACTGTTCAAATAAACCCACCATTAAAATAATAGACTGATCATTTCTTTGTCAGTGGGCAAACGTACAAAATCAGCAGGGGATCAAATACTTTTTTCCCTCACTGTGTGTGTGTGTGTGTGTGTGTGTGTGTATATATGCATGTGTATCTCATTATCCAAATGGACCAATCACAGTATTTGTTCTTGTTTTGCAGAGAGGTGATGTGATTGACATCATCAGCAAGCCTCCAATGGGGACGTGGATGGGCCTGCTGAACAGTAAGGTGGGAACATTTAAGTTCATCTACGTGGACGTTCTGGCTGAGGAGGAAGACAAACCTAAACACACCCGACGGAGGAGGAAGGGACGGCAGCCCAAACCCACCTCTGTAGAGGAACTCCTGGAACGCATCAACCTCAAAGTAATGACTCGACTTGAACAATATAAACACAGATAAACTCACACACTCAACCTCGTAGTAACAACCCTACAGTAATTGTAGACACTCACACACTTAAATGCTGTTAATATCCTCCTCCTTTTGTGATATACAGAGTTCAAGTCGGAAATGTACATACACTTAGGTTGGAGTCATTAAAACTCGTTTTTCAACCACTCCACAAATGTCTTGTTAACAAACTATAGTTTTGGAAATTCGTTTAGGACATCTACTTTGTGCATGACAAAAGTAATTTTTCCAACAATTGTTTACTGACGGATTATTTCACTTATAATTCACTGTATCACAGTTCCAGCGGGTCAGAAGATTACAAACACTAAGTTGACTGTGCCTTTAAACAGCTTGGAAAATTCCAGAAAATGATGTCATGGCTTTAGAAGCTTCTGATAGGCTAAATGACATCATTTGAGTCAATTGGAGGTGTACCTGTGGATGTATTTCAAGACCTACAGTTGAAGTCAGAAGTTTACATATACCTTAGCCAAATACATTTAAACTCGGTTTTTCACAATTCCTGATATTTGATCCTAGTAAAAATTCCCTGTCTTAGGTCAGTTAGGATCACTGCTTTATTTTAAGAATGTGAAATGTCAGAATAATAGTAGAGAATTATTTATTTAAGCTTTTATTTCTTTTATCACATTCCCAGTGGGTCAGATGTTTACATATACTCAATCAGTATTTGGTAGCAATGCCTTTAAATTGTTTAACTTGGGTCAAATGTTTTGGGTATGCCTTCCACAAGCTTCCCACAATAAATTGGGTGAATTTTGGCCCATTCCTCCGGACAGAGCTGGTGTAACTGAGTCAGGTTTGTAGGCCTCCTTGCTCACACATGCTTTTTCAGTTCTGCCCACAAATGTTCTATAGGATTGAGGTCAGGGCTTTGTGATGGCCACTCCAATACCTTGACTTTGTTGTCCTTAAGCCATTTTGCCACAACTTTGGAAGTATGCTTGGGGTCCTTGTCCATTTGGAAGACCCATTTGCGACCAAGCTTTAACTTCCTGTCTGATTTCTTGAGATGTTGCTTCAATATCTCCACATAATTTTCCATCCTCATGAAGCCATCTATTTTGTGAAGTGCACCAGTCCCTCCTGCAGCAAAGGACCCCCACAACATGATGCTGCCACCGCCGTGCTTCACGGTTGGGATGGTGTTCTTCAGCAAAGTGCCTCTTTGCTTGACATCATAGGAAAATCAAAAGAAATAGCCAAAACCTCAGAAAAAAATGGAGACCTCCACAAGTCTGGTTCATCCTTGGGAGCAATTGCCAAACGCTTGAAGGTACCACGTTCATCTGTACAAACAATAGTACACAAGTATAAACACCATGGGACCACGCAGCCATTATACCGCTCAGGAAGGAGACGCGTTCTGTCTCCTAGAGATTAACGTACTTTGGTGTGAAAAGTGCAAATCAATCCCAGAACAACAGCAAAGGACCTTGTGAAGATGCTGGAGGAAACGGGTACAAAAGTATCTTTTTCCACAGTAAAACGAGTCCTATAGCGACATTACCTGAAAGGCCGCTCAGCAAGGAACAAGCCACTGCTTCAAAACCGCCATTAAAAAGCCAGACTACGGTTTGCAACTGCACATGGGGACAAAGATCATACTTTTTGGAGAAATGTCCTCTGGTCTGATGAAACAAAAATAGAACTGTTTGGTCATAATGACCATCTTTATGTTTGGAGGAAAAGGGGGGAGGCTTGCAAGCCGAAGAACACCATCCTAACCGCGAAGCATGGCGGTGGCAGCATCATGTTGTGAGGGTGCTTTGCTGCAGGAGGGACTGGTGCGCTTCACAAAATAGATGGCATCATGAGGATATATTGAAGCAACATCTCCAGACATCAGTCAGGAAGTTAAAGCTTGGTCGCAAATGGGTCTTCCAAATGGACAATGACCCCAAGCATACTTCCAAAGTTGTGGCAAAATGGCTTAAGGACAACAAAGTCAAGATATTGGAGTGGCCATCACAAAGCCCTGAGCTCAATCCCATAGAAAATTTGTGGGCAGAACTGAAAAGGCGTGTGCGAGCAAGGAGGCCTACAAACCTGACTCAGTTACATCAGCTCTGTCAGGAGGAATGGGACAAACTTCACCCAACTTATTGTGGGAAGCTTGTGGAAGGCTACCCAAAATGTTTGACCCAAGCTAAACAATTTAAAGGCATTGCTACCAAATACTAATTGAGTGTATGTAAACTTCTGACCCACTGGGAATGTGATGAAAGAAATAAAAGCTGAACTAAATCATTATCTCTGCTATTATTCTGACATTTCACATTCTTAAAATGAAGCGGTGATCCTAACTGACCTAAGCCTTCCCCTATCCTTTGCCCCAGGAGCACCTACCCACTTTCCTCTTCAATGGCTATGAGGACCTGGATACCTTTAAGCTTCTGGAAGAGGAGGATCTAGACGAGCTTGACATCGGTGACCCTCAACACAGGGCTGTGCTGCTCACTGCTGTGGAGCTTCTGCAGGAGTACGACGGTTAGTACACACATTGATAGACACGCACACAGAAACACACACGCACATAGACACCAGAGGATGCTGGTGGGAGGAGCAATAAGAGGACGGGCTCGTTGTAATGGAATAAATGGAACGTTTTCAAACATGGAAACCACGTTTGACTCTGTCCCGTTGACGTCCCTCTGCTGGTGTTGTTGTGCCCTACAGGTAGCAGCGACCCGGACCGTAGCAGCCAGACAGGGGGTTCTCAGGAGAAGCTGTTACTGGACCGCCGGGGCCTACTGGGGGACTCCCCACGAGACTCTGGCTGCTACGAGAGCAACGAGAATCTGGAGAACGGTAACGACAGCCTGACTCGACTCTGACTCTCCTCTTCTTCATCCTCTTCTTGCTGCCATGGGTCTTCTCCAACCACCTCATTCTCTATCTAAAGGCTATGGGCTCCTAATTCTGGACTGATTTTGGATCAGTTTTGCCTTTTAGATCTTATAAATATGATTATATAGACAGCAGGGGGACCTGATCCTAGATCAGCACTCTTACGCAGAGCTTTTTGAATACAGGCACTGATCTTCTGACTCTGTATTTTTTTGTTCCAAAAATGTATTTTCCCTTCATTGAAAACGGGGGAGAACTGAACTGATCAGATGGTATCTATCTCTGCCTGTGTAGAAAAGACAGGGAGAGGACAGCTAACTCTTTTACACTCAGTAACTCAATTATTTTCAGAGACCTGTACTACTGTATGTGTTCTGTAGGGCTGTTTCTAGACCTATACAGGAAGAGTTCTGTCTTAGTATACTGCGTGATGGTGGTTTTGCATTTGCTGAAAATGGTGACTGTTGAACCAAAGGTGTGACGATAAGCTGTAGTTTAAAAATAAATACTTGTCAGTACTACTTACATATTTACTGTGAAAGCTTGCTTTATTTGATAACTATACCATTCTTATTGTGGTTGTTTGCTTTGGGTTTAGTCTTTAAAATAATGTATAACAAAGAATGGTGCTGATTTTTGTAGGCTGTTGTGAATGTCAACAGCCTCTGTGGAGAGTTTGACGTCAGAGTATTTTCCACACTTGTATATTTCTCTCTAGATTTTTGCTGTTTTTGTGTGTATATTTTTCTAGTTCAGAACCATATGTTGCACAATATTTTATGATGTGCTTAAATACAGACCTGCATTATGCAAATAATTTAAGATTTACTAAAATGGTTCAATTATACTTGGGGGCGCAACATTTTTTGTTCAACAATAATTGTGGGCGCATCAAAATGCATAGTTGTAACTGAAACAAATTATTAAAATGTCTAAGATATAAACTGTGTATTAGAGTTGAGGAAACCTTCAAATCTGTGTTAAATACAGTTCATTGCAATCTTCCATAGCACTTCTGATGCTAGGAGTAATACTGGCTGAGATATATTAGGTCAAGTCCCAAATGGCACCCTTTTCCTTTTGACCAAGGCCCATAGTGCACTACATAGGTAATAGGGTGCCCATTGGGACATAACGACAGTCTTTGAGCAGTTCTGAAGTGTGCCACTGTCTGAGTGAGAGCCCGGGGATGGAATAAACTACTCAGTGGTGTACTAGACCGGCCTGTCTACCTGCTTATTTCTGCCTCCTTTCATTTCACTCACCATCAATTCCTACCGGACAACCACTGTATACCAGTCAACTTTCACAATTCAATAAATACTCTTCTTTTTTGATTTTCTGTTCCTCATGTATTTCTATTTTCCTCTGGAAAGAGCTTCATATAATAAAGTAAGTAACAAATGATGTGCATTATGCACACACCTGTACCTGTTTGTTTCAGGAGGGAGGGGCAAAAAGACGTCTTCTTCCATGAGCAGGTCCTCGTCTGGTTTTCAATCCAGTCACCTCCCATCCCCAGAGTCCCCCGGCCTCCCCCTCACCCCGACCCACCCCAGCCTCCCCCTGATCCACCCCAGCAAGACCACCTTACAGACCAGACCAGAGCACCAGTCCACTACCTTACCATCTCTAGGAGCCTCCATGACCAGCTGCAACCTTCTGAGCCCAGGCAGGAGCCAGAGCCATCACAGTCACACCCACAGAGCCATGCCACTGAGGAGCTGGAGCTGTGATAACCTGGGCCTGGCAGGTAAGCCTACTCCCACAGCCCTGGGGCTGCTCCCCCTGGGGGAGCTTCACTCAGACCAGGGCCTCTACACCACTGAGCTCCACACCCTGGAAGACATGAAGCCAGCTCATACCACCATGTCCAAGGCTAAGGGACAGGGCTACCCGACACAAGAGGAGGCCCTACAGCAGTTGTTGACACACTCTGAAGGATCTTTCCTGCCCTCACAACCACTGCTCCCCTCACCTTGTAGTATTCTGTCTGATACGTTAGAGTTGGACATGGGAGTTCCCAGGTTAACAGACCTCCTTCCATACACACACCTCAAAATATCCACTCCAGCACCAGGACGTAGGCCCAAGCATCGTTCAGCCAAGCCTTTCCTGTCAAACCCATGTATACCATCATCACCCCCAGCAATGACCAGTGACGGTGGTAGTGCCTATAAACTCTTCTCTTTAGATGGCACCTCTTTAAAGGATGAAGTTATTACAGAGGCAACAACCCAACCGTGCAGCTCAGACCTGGCAACCCACACCTGTATCTCAGACTGTGACCTTGCAGACTATCCTCTCCAGTCTGAAGCCCACAGGACGCAGCCTGCTGGGGGAATGGAAACTATGCCTGTCAGGTCGGTCAACCTGGGACCCCTCCTGGAGGAAAGACTGGAGTCAGAGGGGATAGATCTGACAGCGGAGCCCTTCTCTGACAAGGTATGCTCTCACCACAATTATACAGTACTGGTAGTAGTACTATGCTCATGCAGTACTAAGAAGTACTCGGGGGGGGCTAAGTAGCACTATGTTCACTCAGGATTAAGCAGCAGTACTATGCTCATAACATTTCAATGTGTTAATGTAAGTACTGTGTTCAGTTACATAAGGTATCCACAGTGCTGTCTACATGCAAAAGGGTACACAACACATTCACTGGCCTCCTCACAAATGGCACCCTATTCCCTATATAGTGCACTACTTTTGGCCAGGGCCCATAGGGCTCTGGTCAAAAGTAGTGCACTATATAGGGAATAGGGTCTCATTTGGGACGGACCCACAATGTTGCCCCTTTAAGCCCAGTGTTTCACTCTGACCCATCTCCACCTGCAGTATGGTCGCTATGGAATCCCCCAGTCTCTGGTCCAGAGGTACGCCACTGACCTGAACCAGCCTCTAACAGAGACCATGTATGCCATGGACCTGCTCAGACTCACACAGCTCCGCAAGCAGCAGCGCATGGCAGTGAGTGACCTTCTATACTACTACAGTCTTAATTTATTCCTTCTTTAGAACATTTTAAATACGTTCAGGGTAGCATTATCTTCATGACAATGCTCTAAATGGCTTTTCCTATCCTCCATACCCCCAGGTGTGTCAAAAGCCACAGACCCTAGCGCTTGGACTAACAGCAGTGACTGACGACTGACACAAATATCATTTACTGCAGCTTACTGGGTTTCCTATCAAGGTTTCATATCAAGTAATTTACCTTTGATTCTAAACTATTATGAACATTTTTAAGCTATCATGTTAATAGTGTACATGAAATACTGCGACTGACTACTGATTTATTCTTTTTTTCTTCATTTAAATATTGTATAAGGTTGAGTGCCATTAAAGCAATACAAAACATTTTCTTTCAATGTACCTTTTCTGGAAAGTTAAAATGTATAAAAAAAACTGAGATATCTGAACACGTGTAGCCTTAACATTCTGTATACTCCCCTTGTCCTAAGGGTAAAAAATTACCTGCCTTCACTAAAGCCCTAAAATAAAGCAGCTTAATTGAATTTTAAACCCCAAATGTATTTTGCATGAAGAAACAACCTGTCATTCATCACAAACTTTGAATATCTGGGTTTTCCCTCTTCACAATGTAGGAAGACTGCATTTAATCAGTGGACACCACTCGTTTTTATTACAACACACCTGTCATAATTGTTTTCTTTACTAAAGTAGAGGTTTATTTATTATTATTGCTAAAGGTACTGCATAGGTGTAAACATAAACAATTTAGCAAGAGATGGCACTTGTATAGCCTAAGAAAGTAGCAGAAATGTGCAGAAAGTAGTTTTAAATGCATTTTATTGAAGCAGTCTTGAACTTTTTTGGCAACATAGTGAGATATTCTTATATACTGTACAATGAGGAATTCAACTACAAAATACTAGTCCTCTCCCATTTTTTTTAACGATTCCACATGTAGGACTGTATGCAAGTGTGTGTGTGCATGGACTTTGCAGATGTATTTCTCATGTGCAGCACATAGTATTTGTTTTACAGTCCTTCTTTGGGGGGCAGAATTGGCATCTCCTCCTCTTGCCTGCCCTAGCTGCAGCCTCAGATGGATCAGGGCAAGATTCAGCCCCCTGAACAGCTTTCACAAGCGCTGCAGAGGCTGCTGTCCGGGGGCGGCGCTCCCTTCTTTGAATATGTGGAGTTACAAGTGCCTTTCCCAGCTGCTTCAGGAACACCCTCCTCCCGCTTATCAGGCATCCAGGTAGGGTTGATCTTGTTCTATGTCAAAGGCATTGTATGAGGAAACATCAATGATGTTATGGAAGATGACCACGAGCCTGCTGGCAGTCATAATCCTGCAGCTGTAAGTTCCAATCACCTTGTCCAGGTTGTCCACGCCTCCTTTGTTGTGGTTGTAGTCCAGGATGATGGCTGGCTTCCTGTCCTCACGATCACTGATCTCAGCCGTTTTGCACAGTGTGCTCAGGAGGACCACATTCTTGTTCCTCTTTGGGAGGTAAGAAACTAGAGTGGGGGTGAAGGCAAACTTTGATGAGAAGGCCTCTCTCCCCCTTGTTGCGAGGAGTGCAGGGGGGAGCTCAGGCTTGTTCTTTCTAACTGTGCCAACCATGGTGATCTTCTTCCTCAGGAGCTGCTGGCTGAGTTCATAAGAGGTGAAGAAATTGTCACACGTGACATTGTGCCCCCTCAGTCCATCTGTCACATCAAGCACAACCCGCATCCCCTGGTTCTTCTCTGGGCCTCCACTGGTCGGCTTCCCTGTGTAGACTTGCATCTTCCAAGCGTAGCTGGATTGTGCGTCACAGGCATATACTGTAGGAAAGGACAGTGACCTTTAGACGCAAGAGATTACTATCAGTAATTAGTATCGGTGTCACAGAAAACAATCACATAAATCAATGATATTACAGCAATACATAATAAAAATAACAGTGAAAATCCCTTACATTACAGATATGAAAACACAAATTTACCTCTGAATGGAACCAGTTGCTCATCCACTGTTACCTCAGGCCCAGGGATGTAGAGGTATGGCAGACGCTCCACCCACTTCTCCCAGACCTCTCTTATGGCCGCCAGTTTGTCTCACACGTCTTGCAGGTCTTGACTCACGGTTATCAAATCGTATCATTCTTGAGAAAGTGTGAAAGACTTTCAGCGGCATCGTGGCACGGAAAATCGCCCTTCCGCTCTCTGCATCCCAGAGACTACATGTAGCCTCTCCTCGTGAACTATACACACTCGCTAAGATTAGCAGCCCTATGTAGGCACACAGGTCAATCTCATCCATCCTTTTCCAGGAAACGCTCCAAATTTGTCATCTCCAGGATGATTTTTTCGATGGCTGATGTGATGAACAAGTAGAATGTTAAGGCAATGTCCTGGGCATGGGCAACTGCATGCCTTGTGTCCTTATGACATTTTGTGCTGCCATCCTGCTCTGGTTGTCATATGGTGACAAGGACCATGTTATTTTGCTGTTATTTGACAAAAATGTCTCTTTCAGTTTGGGGGATTTATTTTTTATCTGAAGATGATGCATCGTGCTCTGGGTTGTATTCTTCCCCATCTTCTTCTTCATATACCTCCTCCTCTTCTAAATCATTGTTCTCTTGTTCCTCCTGGACATCTGAAAAAATCAGATATACGACCTGTTGGGCACTGAAAAGTGCACTCATGGCTTCAGCAAAGAGAGAGCTGGGGGGACTGTCATCTGCAGCACCTTTATAGCCTCAGACTGCATTCCCCATTAGTAAACAATGCTTTCAATAAATGTTTATTTTGTTTGAAAGTTTGTTGATTTTGTCTGAAATTCTTTTTATTTTGTCTGTGAACTTGAGTCGTGTGGGGTCGTGGAGGGGAGATGCTGCACATGCACAAGAACGTTTTAGTTTTGACTCAGTTTAATCAGTAGCACACATCTCAATTTCTCATTGTGTGTGTGTGTGTCTTTGGTTTTTGTGGTGTGTAAATTATTTTATAACTACCGGGTCAAAAATGACCCTAAGACAATCTTTGTACCCTGGTGGTGTACAGCTTTCATGGAAATATGAACAAAGGCGATGTTTCACTTTTTCTAATGTTGGGGTCACTCTAGGAAAAGTCCTCAAATTTCAAGTTGAAAAAATATAATTCAGGGACTTTTCTTTGCTGTTAAACATAGTGGTGGATCATTTTTGACCCTTAAGAAAACACAAGGGTTAAAACAATACTAACTGAAATGTCAAGCCCCTGTGCCGTACTATTCTACTGCAGCGATTATTGATTGCTTGTCTGAAATATCCTTCTCCCTGAGGGGTTTTGGCTATGTTTAAATGGCATATGTACTGTTCAGTAGAATCCAAAAATGTATTCATTCAATGTCATTAGTCTTGGTAGCTTCCAAAACATTCAAATGACTTCTAACACTATTTCACAGTAGAGATTCAATTCATAAAATCAATTGCATTTTATATCAAGCCGGCAAAATCTCTATTAATGCATTAATTTAATTCATGTGCAATGGCAGGTATCACTGATTGTGACCAAAAAAAGGTGCATACCGAGTGAATAGATCATATTGTTTCATGATTTATCTCTAGCAGAGCATCTGTTTACAGCCTGGTCCTGAAGGGCCTCTGTTCAGAAATCATTCACATTTTATTTCAAGAACGCTAAATCTCTGCTTTCTATTCATGAATTCATTGCTTTCTTTTCATTTATAGTAGCAGGTATCACTAATTGTTTTAACATAAAATGGTGCAGAGTGAGTGATTTTATATTATTATATCCTGGTACCTGTGGTGCATAACTATGGCCCTGGGGGGCCTCTCATGGAGACACTTTCCGACCAGCCCCCATGGCCATAGTTATGCACCACAGGTACCTGTCGGCTCCCAGGAGGACAAGTGCCCTCTCCACCTGGACGTTCTTCCTACCCTGTCTCAGCCCCACAGACACCCCCAGGACCCTGGCCCTGCTCAGGGACGGCTCTAGCTTGCTTACAGCACTCCAGGATGCCCTGGCTGTCCCTTGGATCCACCTTCAAGTGCCAGTCGTCCGCCTGCCTACGGTACCAATCAGCCAAACAGTCGCACAAAGACATCAACTGTTTTCCTCCGAAGAGCATACAGATTTAACTTGTAGTGAACATGTGGAAAGTTGTTTTAGATCTTAGTGGTAGAACCTGGGCATCCCCCTTTCTATTTTATCATCATGTCATTTTGTTTATTTCGGAGTATTCCTCATCATCATGTAAAGAGCATCTCATTTTATGATGCAATGATGTTTTCTAATAAAGTTGTACTGGACTTGCCTGGTGTGCCGCCCATCGTCACGCTGTGCATCCTTGGGTAGATGTAGAACTGCCTTTCACCATTCCGGATTAAGTGTTGGAGCCAGGGGGCCTGGGCCTTCAAATCAAAGTTTGTCATATACAGCGTAGTGTACACAGCACAATGACATGCTTATTTACAAGCTCTCCTCTCAGGTATGTGTGTGTATAAACACCTTCAGGACCTGTCCCCTAACAGGGTAGACCTGAGAGTCCCCTACTAAAGACTTGGCCCCCAGACTGGGGCAGTTGACAATGACATATCCCTGGCTGCTTAGTTCCTGGAGATGTTTACTTTCTGCTTCACAACCAGGCCTCCTGCTTTTCTAAACCTAAAAGTCACAAAAGACACAGATTTGTGATTTTAAATTCAAAGTCCAAAAAGAGTGTACAGTGCCTTCAGAAAGTATTCACACACCTTTACTTTTGCCACAATTTTTGTCTTACAGCCTGAATTAAAATGTAACTCAATTGAGATGTTGTCACTGCTCTACACACAATAATGTCAAAATTGAATTTTGTTGGTACAACATTTGAGAAATGTATAGAAAATGAAAAGCGCAAATGTCTTGAGTCAATAACTATTCAATCCCTTTGTTATGGCAAGCCAAAAGAAGTCTATGAGTGAAAATGTGCTTAACATATTGCATAATAAGTTGCATGGACTCATTCCGTGTTCAATAATACCCCATCTCTCTACCACACACACACACACACAATTATCTCTAAGGTCCCGCAATCGAGTAGTGAATTTCAAGAACAGATTCCACTACAAAGAACAGGAAGGTTGTTCAATGCTTCAGGGGGAAAAAAGGAAGCCTGCACAGAATTCAACTAAATCCAAAACATGCATCCTGTTTGCAACAAAGCACTTAAATAATACTGCAAAAAAAATGTTTTGTCCTGAATACAAAGCGTTATGTTTGAGGCAAATCCAACACAGCTCATCATATTTTCAAGTATGGTGATGACTGCATAATGTTATGGCTATGCTTGTCATCGGCAAGGACTAGGGATAAAAATAAACTAAATACAGGTATAATCCTGAAGGGAAAATGGCTGTCTAGCAATAATCAACTTGACAGAGATTGAAGAATTTAAGAATGGGCAAATATTTTACAATTCAGATGTGCAAAGCTCTTAGATGTACCCAAAAAAAGGATCTCAGCTTTAATTGCCGCCAAAGGTGCTTTTTACAAAGTATTGACTCAGGGGTGTGAAAACTTATGTAAATTTGATTTCTGTATTTAATTTTCAATACATTTACATTTCTAAAAACACTTTCACTTTGTCATTATGAGGTATTGTGTGTACATGGGTGAGAGAAAAAAATAAATGTTTTTATCAATATTGAATTCCGATTAACATAGCAAAATGTGGCGCTGTACAGTATCCTTTACAATGTTTATGATAGCTGTTAATCGAACACATGACGACAGTACAGTATAGAAGTAAAACTATATAACCAATCCACTTTAGGGTTGGGATCCTTTTTAACCAGAAGGACTTCCAAATGAATGAATGCATGTCGAACTAATTGAACTGGGTTTGACACATTATGTGCTTCGAAATGGCAACTTATTCACTATATATAGTGTACTCTTCTGGCTCTGGTCAAAAGTAGTGCACTATAGAAGTAATAGGGTGTCATTTTGGACGCATCCATTCCCTCATGGTTGAGTATCATTACCCTGAGCTAAGCAACGCCCAAGCCTCTGATGCTTCTTCTGATTGGGTGATGGCAAGCAGGTGATCTATCGTCTTCTTGAATCCAATCAAATCAAAGATTATTGGTTGCATACACAGATTTGGAGATGTTATCGCAAGTGCAGCAAAATGCTTGTTTCTAACTCCAACAGTGCAGTATACCTAGCGCTAAAAAATTTAAAACACATAATCCCCAAACATACAGTACCATTCAAAAGTTTGGGGTCACTTAGAAATGTCCTTGTTTTTTAAGGAAAAGCAAAAAAAAATTGTCCATTAAAACAACATCAAATTGATCAGAAATACATTGTTAATGTTGTAAATGAATATTGTAGCAGGAAACTGCTGATTTTTAATGGAATATCTACAGAGGCCCATTTTCAGCAACCATCACTCCTGGGTTCCAATGGCACGTTGTGTTAGCTAATCCAGGTATATCATTTTAAAAGGCTAATTGATCATTAGAAACCCTTTTGCAATTATGTTAGCACTGCTGAAAACTGTTGTTCTGATTAAATGAAGCAATAAAACTGGCCTCTTTTAGACTAGTTGAGTATCTGGAACATCAGCGTTTGTGGGTTTGATTACAGGCTCAAAATGGCCAGAATCACTGAAACTCGTCAGTCTACTCGTTCTGGGAAATGAAGGCTATTCCATGTGAGAAATTGCCAAGAAACTGAAGATCTCATACAATGCTGTGTACTACTCCCTTCACAGAACAGTGCAAACTGGCTCTAACCAGAATAGAAAGAGGAGTGCTCACAACTGAGCAAGAGGACAACTACATTAGTGTCTAGTTTCAGAAACAGACGCCTCACAAGTCCTCAACTGGCAGGTTCATTAAATAGTACCTGCAAAACACCAATCTCAATGTCAACAGTGAAGAGGCAATTTCTCGCATGGAATAGCCTTGATTTCTCAGAACAAGAATAGACTGACGAGTTTTAGAAGAAAGTTCTTTGTTTCTGGCCATTTTGAGTCTGTAATTGAACCCACAAATGCTGATGCTCAACTAGTCTAAAGAATTCCAGTTTTATTGCTTCTTTTATCAGAACAACCATTTTCAGCTGTGCTTACATAATTGCAAAAGTGTATAGAAAAGGTGTCTAATAGAAAAGGTGTCTACAGCAGTAGTTTTTTTAGGATGAGCCATTACTAAAATACAGTATATACAGTACATTCGGAAAGTATTCAGACCCCTTGACTTTATCCACATTTTGTTACGTTACAGACTAATTCTAAAATGGATTGAAATGTCTTTTCCCTCATCAACCTACAAAGCCAAAACAGGTTTTTGGAAATGTTTGCAAATGTATTAAAAAAACTGAAATATTATATTTACATATGTATTCAGACCCTTTACTCAGTCCTTTGTTGAAGCACCTTTGGCAGAGATTACAGTCTCGAGTCTTCTTGGGTATGACCCTTGAGGAATGACCCTACAAGCTTGGCACACCTGTATTTTGGGAGTTTCTCCCATTCTTCTCTGCGGATCCTCTCAAGATCTGTCAGGTTGGATGGGGAGCGTCGCTGCACAGCTATTTTCAGGTCTCTCCAGAGATGTTCAATCAGGTTCAAATCCGGGCTCTGGCTGTCCCGAAGCCACTCCTGCGTTGTCTTGCCTGCGTGCTTTGGGTTGTTGTCCTGTTGGAAGGTCAACCTTTGCCACAGTCTGAGGTCCTGAACGCTCTGGAGCAGGTTTTCATCAATGATCTCTCTGTACTTTGCTCCGTTCATCTTTCCCTCAATCCTGACTAGTCTCCCAGTTCCTGCCGATGAAAAACATCCCCACACCATGCTTAACCGTAGGGATGGTGCCAGGTTTCCTCAAGACATGACGCTTTGCATTCAGGACAAAGAATTCAATCTTGTTTTCATCAGAACAGAGAATGTAGTTTCTCATGGTCTGAGTGTCCTTTGGGTGCCTTTTAGGCAAATTCCAAGTGGGCTGTCATGCTTTTTTTACTGAGGAGTGGCTTCCGTCTGACCACTCTACCATACAGGCCTGATTGGTGGAGTGCTGCAGAGATGGTTGTTCTTCTGGAAGGTTCTCCCATCTCCACAGAGGAACTCTAGAGCTCTGTCAGTGTCCATTGGGTTCTCGGTACCTTCCTGACCAAGGCCCTTCTCCCCCAATTGCTCCATTTGGTCGGGCGGCTAGCTCTAGGAAGAGTCTTGGTGGTTCCAAACTTCTTCCATTTAAGAATGATGGAGGCCACATTGTTCTTGGGGACCTTCAATGCTGCAGAAATATTTTGGTACCCTTCCCCTTATCTAGACAGGTGTGTGCCTTTCCCAATCATGTTAAATCGATTGGATTTACCACAGGTGGACTCTGTAGAAACATCTCAAGGATGATCAATGGAAACAGGATGTACCTGAGCAAAATTTCAAGTCTCATAGCAAAGGGTCTGAATACTTATGTAAATAAGGTATTTCAGGTTTTTATATTTTTAATAAATGTGCACATTTTTCTAAAAACCTGTTTTTGCCTTGTTATTATGGTGTATTGAGGGTAGATTGCTGAGTTGTTTTTTTTAATGAATTTTAGAATAAGGTTGTAACGTAACAAAATGTGGAAAAAGTCAAAGGGTCTGAATACTTTCCGAATGCACTGTTGGTATTTTTTTACATTTTATTAGGATCCCCATTAGCTATTGCAAAAGCTGCAGCTACTCTTCCTGGGGTCCACACAACACATGAAACAGCAAGAAAGTAGACCTCTGTTTACATCACATACCCTATCAAGCATTTCACACACATTATTTAGATACTGACTGCCATCACTTGGTGGCCTATAGCAACACCCCAAAGGAAAACGCTTTAGATGTGCCAAGTGAACTTGCAACCACAACACTTCAATAACACTTGACATAAGATCTTCTCTAAGCATTACAGGGATTTGGCTCTGAATATATATATATACATATAAAGCAACACCTCCACCATAAGCATTTATGTATCTTCTATAGATGTTATATACTTGAATTGCTACTGCTGTACCATCAAATGAATTATCTAAGTGAGTCTCAGAAATGGCTAATATATGAATGTTATCTAATGTTAGCTAGTTATTGATTTCATGAACCTTATTTATAAGGCTACATACATTAATATGGGCTATTTTCAGCCCTTTCCTAGGTAGCTTATTAGAGAGAGACTTAATATGGAAAAGAGCAAACAAAGCTGTGGGCTTGAAGCTACTAACCCATAGGCTTGGCGCTCTCATCCCTTCCAGGCTTCTGGGAGGGAAGGTGGACAATGAGTCTGTCATATCGGATGTAAGCCATGTACATATGAAGTGAGTAAAACAGTATGCAAACATTATTAAAGTGACCAGTGTTCAATGACTATGCACATAGCGTGGCAGTCTCTAAGGTGCTGGGTTGAGTACCGGGTGGTAGTCGGCTAGTAACAGGGACTAAGGTTCAGGGCAGAGCACTGGGCAGAGGACAGCTAGTGGTGTCCTCACCTTCCAACAGGACAACAACCCTAATCACAAGACAACACAGGAGTGGCTTTGGAACAAGTCTCTGAATGCCCTTGAGTGGCCCAGTCAGAGCCCGGATTTGAACCCGATCGAACATCTCTGAAAATAGTTGTGCAGTGACGCTCCCCATCCAACCTGACAGAGCTTAAGAGGATCTGCAGAGAAGAATGGGAAAAACTCCCCAAATAAAGGTGTACCAAGCTTGTAGCGTCACACCCAAGAAAACTCAAGGCAGTAATCGCTGCCAAAGATGCTTCAACAAAGTACTGAGTAAAGGGTCTGAATACTTATGTAAATGTGATTTTTCAGTTTTACATTTTTACTAGATTTGCAAAAATGTCTAAACCTGTTTTTGCTTTGTCATAATGGGGAATTGTGTGTAGATTGATGAGGGGGAAAAAACAATTACATTTATTTTAGAATAAGGCTGTAATGTAACAAAATGTGGAAAAAGGCAAGGGAGTCTGCATACTTTCCAAATGCACTGTAGCTGGTCTGTTTGTACACTTCCATGTTCCCAGTCACCTTGCCATGGTTTAATGCAGTGGCGTGTGAAAGCTGCCATCTATCCTCATTTTTAGGTTTGGATCAATTCTAATCATCACAGTGGGAACAACATCCTCTATGCAGTTCCTGATGAACCCAGTCACTGCGTCCGTATATAAGTCTGAAGCGACCCAGGACTATTTTCTAGTCCGCGTGATCAAAACAATCTTGAAGCATAGATTTCGATTGTTCAGACCAACGTTGAACAGTCCTTACCACGGGAGCATCCTGCTTAATTTTCTGCCTATAGGTGGAGAGGAGCTGAATGGAGGCGTGATCTGATTTGCATAAGGGAGGGCGGTGGAGGCCCTTGTAGCTGTCCCGGAAGGGAGAGTAGCAATGATCCAGGTCCATGTTACGCGTGTAGCACAGGAGATGTGTTGATAGAATTTCTGTCAGGGAGGGAGGAGTAATGGTCCCATCAACTGGGGATGATCTTTTCTGATTAATTTACTTTAATTCATTGTGAATTAATTATTATAATTCACTTTAATCAACCTAGAGCAGTGACACATACAGTTGAAGTCGGAAGTTTACATACACTTAGGTTAGTCATTAAAACACATTTTTTCAACCACTCCACAAATTTCTTGTTAACAAACTATAGTTTTGGCAAGTCGGTTAGGACTGTCACAGTATCCACAGAAAATGGTGCCCCTCCTCGGCCGGGCGGCGCTCGGCGGTCGTCGTCGCCGGTCTACTAGCTGCCACCGATCTATGTTCTGTGTTCGTTGTGTTTTGTCTGTTTAAGTCCGCACCTGTTTCCGTTTCTGTAATTAGTGGGGGGGTATTTAGTTTGTTCCTTGTGTTTTGTGCGGGATTGTTTATTCGTCAGCGGGCAGGTCTGTGAACGTTTGTTTTCTGCACATTTTTCCCCAGCGGCTTCTCGCTAGAGGAATGTTATATTTGCCGGGCTGCGCCCAGTGCGTATCTTTATTTTCTCGGGGTTAACTGTGTTCCCGGGTGGTCTCTGGGCACACCCTATGCCCTTGTGTTACGCCGAGTGGTTTGTTCCCGGTGAAATAAATATACCGTTCTACGGCACAACTGGACTACGTCTCCTGCGTTTGACTCTGCCTTTTCCTCCTGCCTTACGGAACCGTGACAAGGACATCTACTTTGTGCATGACACAAGTCATTTTTCCAACAATTGTTTACAGACAGATTATTTCACTTATAATTCACTGTATCACAATTCCAGTGGGTCAGAAGTTTACATTCACTAAGTTGACTGTGCCTTTAAACAGCTTGGAAAATTCCAGAAAATGATGTCATGGCTTTAGAAGCTCTGATAGGCTAATTGACATCATTTGAGTCAATTGGAGGTGTACCTGTGGATGTATTTCAAGGCCTACCTTCAAACTCAGTGCCTCTTTGCTTGACATCATGGGAAAATCAAAATAAATCAGCCAAGACCTCAGAAAAAATTGTAGACCTCCACAAGTCTGGTTCATCCTTTGGAGCAATTTCAAACGCCTGAAGGTACCACGTTCATCTGTACAAACAATAGTACGCAAGTATAAACACCATGGGACCACGCAGCCGTCATACCGCTCAGGAAGGAGACGCGTTCTCTCTCCTAGAGATGAACGTACTTTGGTGCGAAAAGTGCAAATCAATCCCAGAACAACAGCAAAGGACCTTGTGAAGATGCTGGAGGAAACAGGTACAAAAGTATCTATATCTACAGTAAAATGAGTCCTATATCGACATAAGCTGCTCAGCAAGGAAGAAGCCACTGCTCCAAAACCGACAAGAAACCCAGACTACGGTTTGCAACTGCACATGGGGACAATGATCGTACTTTTTGAGAAATGTCCTATGGTCTGATGAAACAAAAATAGAACTGTTTGGTCCTTGTCATGGCCTCCAAACCCTCAAGCTGCATATTGGACCCTATTCCAACTAAACTACTGAAAGAGCTGCTTCCTGTGCTTGGCCCTCCTATGTTGAACATAATAAACGGCTCTCTATCCACCGGATGTGTACCAAGCTCACTAAAAGTGGCAGTAATAAAGCCTCTCTTGAAAAAGCCGAATCTTGACCCAGAAATTATAAAAAACTATCGGCCTATATCGAATCTTCCATTCCTCTCAAAAATTTTAGAAAAAGTTGTTGCGCAGCAACTCACTGCCTTCCTGAAGACAAACAATGTATACGAAACGCTTCAGTCTGGTTTTAGACCCCATCATAGCACTGAGACTGCACTTGTGAAGGTGGTAAATGACCTTTTAATGACGTCAGACCGAGGCTCTTCATCTGTCCTCATGCTCCTAGATCTTAGTGCCGCTTTTGATACCATCGATCACCACATTCTTTTGGAGAGATTGGAAACCCAAATTGGTCTACATGGACAAGTTCTGGCCTGGTTTAGATCTTATCTGTCGGAAAGATATCAGTTTGTCTCTCTGAATGGTTCGTCCTCTGACAAATCAATTGTAAATTTCGGTGTTCCTCAAGGTTCCGTTCTAGGACCACTATTGTTTTCACTATATATTTTACCTCTTGGGGATGTCATTCGAAAACATAATGTTAAATTTCACTGCTATGCGGACGACACACAGCTGTACATTTCAATGAAACATGGTGAAGCCCCAAAATTGCCCTCGCTAGAAGCCTGTGTTTCAGACATAAGGAAGTGGATGGCTGCAAATGTTCTACTTTTAAACTCGGACAAAACAGAGATGCTTGTCCTAGGTCCCAAGAAACAAAGAGATCTTCTGTTGAATCTGACAATTAATCTGGATGGTTGTACAGTCGTCTCAAATAAAACTGTGAAGGACCTCGGCGTTACTCTGGACCCTGATCTCTCTTTTGAAGAACATATCAAGACTGCTTCAAGGACAGCTTTTTTCCATCTACGTAACATTGCAAAAATCAGAAACTTTCTGTCCAAAAATGACGCAGAAAAATTATTCCATGCTTTTGTTACTTCTAGGCTCGACTACTGCAATGCTTTACTTTCCCGCTACCCGGATAAAGCACTAAACAAACTTCAGTTAGTGCTAAATACGGCTGCTAGAATCCTGACTAGAACCAAAAAATTTGATCATATTACTCCAGTGCTAGCCTCCCTACACTGGCTTCCTGTTAAGGCAAGGGCTGATTTCAAGGTTTTACTGCTAACCTACAAAGCATTACATGGGCTTGCTCCTACCTATCTTTCCGATTTGGTCCTGCCGTACATACCTACACGTACGCTACGGTCACAAGACGCAGGCCTCCTAATTGTCCCTAGAATTTCTAAGCAAACGGCTGGAGGTAGGGCTTTCTCCTATAGAGCTCCATTTTTATGGAATGGTCTGCCTACCCATGTGAGAGACGCAGACTCAGTCTCAACCTTTAAGTCTTTACTGAAGACTTATCTCTTCAGTAGGTCCTATGATTAAGTATAGTCTGGCCCAGGAGTGTGAAGGTGAACGGAAAGGCTGGAGCAACGAACCGCCCTTGCTGTCTCTGCCTTGTCGGTTCCCCTCTTCCCACTGGGATTCTCTGCCTCTAACCCTTTTACAGGGGCTGAGTCACTGACTTACTGGTGTTCTTCCATGCCGTCCATGGGAGGGGTGCGTCACTTGAGTAGGTTGAGCCACTGACGTGGTCTTCCTGTCTGGGTTGGCGCCCCCCCCTTGGGTTGTGCCGTGGCGGAGATCTTTGTGGGCTATACTCGGCCTTGTCTTCGGACGGTAAGTTGGTGGTTGTAGATATCCCTCTAGTGGTGTGGGGGCTGTGCTTTGGCAAAGTGGGTGGGGTTATATCCTGCCTGTTTGGCCCTGTCCGGGGGTATCATCGGATGGGGCCACAGTGTCTTCTGATCCCTCCTGTCTCAGCCTCCAGTATTTATGCTGCAGTAGTTTATGTGTCGGGGGGCTAGGGTCAGTCTGTTACATCTGGAGTATTCTCTTGTCTTATCCGGTGTCCTGTGTGAATGTAAATATGCTCTCTCTAATTCTCTCTTTCTTTCTTTCTCTCGGAGGACCTGAGCCCTAGGACCATGCCTCAGGACTACCTGGCATGATGACTCCTTGCTGTCCCCAGTCCACCTGGCCATGCTGCTGCTCCAGTTTCAACTGTTCTGCCTGCGGCTACGGAACCCTGACCTGTTCACCGGACGTGCTTGTTGCACCCTCGACAATTACTATGATTATTATTATTTTACCATGCTGGTCATTTACGAACATTTTAACATCTTGACCATGTTCTGTTATAATATCCACCCTGCACAGCCAGAAGAGGACTGGCCACCCCTCATAGCCTGGTTCCTCTCTAGGTTTCTTCCTAGGTTTTTGGCCTTTCTCAGGAGTTTTTCCTAGGGAGTTTTTCCCAGCCACCGTGCTTCTTTCACATGCATTGCTTGCTGTTTGGGGTTTTAGGCTGGGTTTCTGTACAGCACTTTGAGATTTCAGCTGATGTACGAAGGGCTATATAAATAAATTTGATTTGATTTTGATTTGATTTGGTCATAATGACCATCGTTACGTTTGGAGGAAAAAGGGGGAAGCTTGCAAGCCGAAGAACACCATCCCAACCGTGAAGCACAGGGGTGGCAGCATCATGTTGTGGGGGTCCTTTGCTGCAGGAGGGACTATTGCACTTCACAAAATAGATGGCTTCATGAGGATGGAAAATTATGTTGAAATATTGAAGCAACATGTCAGGAAGTTAAAGCTTGGTCGCAAATGGGTATTCCAAATGGACAATGACCCAAGCATACTTCCAAAGTTGTGGCAAAATGGCTTAAGGACAACAAAGTCAAGGTATTGGAGTGGCCATCACAAAGCCCTGACCTCAATCCTATAGAACATTTGTGGGCAGAACTGAAACAGCATGTGTGAGCAAGGAGGCCTACAAACCTGACTCAGTTACACCAGCTCTGTCAGGAGGAATGGGCCAAAATTCACCCAACTTATTGTGGGAAGCTTGTGGAAGGCTACCCAAAACGTTTGACCCAAGTTAAACAATTTCAAGGCAATGCAACCAAATACTAATTGAGTGTATGTAACCATCTGACCCACTGGGAATGTTAAGAAATAATTCTCTACTATTATTCTGACATTTCACATTCTTAAAATAAAGTGGTGATCCTAACTGACCTAAGACATATAATTTTTACTAGGATTAAATGTTAGGAATTGTGAAAAACTGAGTTTAAATGTATTTGGCTAAGGTGTATGTAAACTTCTGACTTCAACTGTAGTTAGCCTAGTACACCTTTTATAGCATAGCAAAGTTGTATATCTTATTGTCTACCCATTCACATGAAGTGATCAGAGAAGTAATTAATTGTTAATAAACAATCAATAAATTGGATGAAAATAAGACTGTGCCTCACCTGGTGTCAGGGGTAAACCTGTCTGCTATGAGGGTCACAGAGCAGTGGGGGAGGGCCTCAGCGATGCACACAGCTATGGCGAAACCCACCACACCCCCAGCCACCACCATACCTTCAGACACTTCGTCTCAGGATGATTCTGCTGGGAGAAAAACTACAAAATAAGTTAAACTTGTACTACCTAGGTACCTATTTTTGTGTTATACTGTGTATACCTGATATGTGCAAACACCTTTAGGTTATACATTAATGTGAGTATGATCAAATGTAAATCCATATCAAAACAGCAGGACAGTGTTCCAGACATTGCTATGTTGGCTAAAGGTTAAGGATAAGTGGGTTGGTTAAGGTTGACTACACTGCAATTACAATATGCTATTTGTAAAACCACAGCCCGTCCACTTGACTCAATTAAGTGCGCAACATTCAAATATTAATTTTAAAACATGTTAATGTACAGATAAAACACTTATTTGCCCATAGTCTTATGATCCATTATATAACTTCTCCAGCAAATTGTTGACCTATCTGCAGGCTGTGCGAGGTTATCAACTCATTTATGACTCTGTATAATGAACACCCGAATCATCGCATCGAATTCCTGATATACGACGCCTCTGGTGGGACGCTCTGACAGTGCAGGGGGAAAGTCCTGAAAAGAAACCAGAGATCCTATTTTTAAACTATTTTATTTTAGTTTTGAAACATTTATTTTGTTGATCCCAAAAATCTGTTAAATAACCATATGTGCTCCAAAGCGCCCCGTAGAATAACTACCATAGTTATTTATGACAGAAAAGGCTAGGATACTGACCAATGATTTATATGTACATCATTGATACTGAAAGAAAGTCCCACAAATTGTTCCAGTTGACCTTTGTCAGACAACAGGCATGACTAGAGTCTGGAGATCGATAAAGATTCGCCCCAACAACATTTATAATAAACATGTGAAAGATTCGACCACGGAGGAATAATAATAACTATTTGACTCCCATAAATATTTCCTTGCTCCTGAGCATAGATATAACAACACCGTGGACAGATTAATGCAGTGAAAAATTATACCAATCAAAGTTTATAAAGATCGTGGATTCAAACTGCGCGAACATGAAACACCCGTGAACAACCTCCACATCTCGCGATAATCTGAACAACTGCGAAGAAGAGACGGTAAGGTCCTGAAAGCTTGATATCTTTTTTTTAAAGGCATTGCAGTGTTTGAAGCAATCATAGAAACGCTGAGAAAGTTTCTTAGTCTTTTTATTGAACATTGTTGTTCTGTTTAGATTTTGGGTTCCACTTGAAGTGCATTCATTGTGTATCATGTAGAAAGCTTACATGGCGCCCGCCGGTGTTGTGTCGCTGTTTGAAACGATGCGAACATGTATGCGCACACTTCTTTGTGACCAGTGATCGCTAAATTGATCTGTCCTGTCCTTCAACATATCTTACTAAGGTCTCAAACAGCTGTTGATCGATAAAATGTATATATGTGAAAAATCGCAACAACAACAAAAAATCGAGAGAAATGTTTTCTATAGTGAGAGCCTGGAGCACTCATTGTTCTGTAGGCTGCAGTAGCACATTTTGTGTGAAGTCAAGAGCCCTGAAAAGTTCAGATGAGATGGATGGGCTATAGGTACATTTCAAGCAGTCTCACAAGTATGAACTGTGAATTATAATGAACACGCCACTGCTTTGCGCCAATCTCAACATATTCCATACAATTTATTGCACTTTATTAGGCCTATTTCTTTCCAATTTATGTTTCACTTTGTTGCAGGTGGTGAGGTTTGGTTGGAATCATACTTCACAATCCATCCTCAAGAAAATGTCTGAGAAGACCCTAATCACACCCACCTCCCTCACAGCCATTCATTCAACAACACACAAGGACACCATCCTCTGCAAATTTGACAAGCTTAGGAAACGGGAGCTTCTGTGTGACATTACCCTTATCGTAGAAGATGTGCACTTCAAAGCACATAAGGCCCTGTTAGCCGCCAGCAGTGACTACTTCTCCCTCATGTTCACTGCTGAGGAGCAGATCAGCCAGTCTACCTACAGGCTGGACGGCATGGCGGCGGAGACCTTTGGAGCTGTACTAGAGTTCATCTACAGTGCCCAGGTATCTTGGGGTGGAAATGGGGGTAATGGAAACGGGGTTTCGTGGAGTGAAATTCCAGGGCAAAACCAAAATTATATTTATATTTACATCCAGTGGGAAGAAAAGTATGTGAACCCTTTAGAATTACCTGGATTTCTGCTTAAATTGGTCATACAATTTGATCTGATCTTCATCTAAGTCACGACAATAGACAAACACAGTCTGCTTAAACTAATAACACACAAACAATTATACATGTTCATGTCTTTATTGAACACACCGTGTAAACATTCACAGTGCAGGGTGGGAAAAGTATGTGAACCCTTGGATTTAATAACAGGTTGACCCTCCTTTGGCAATAACCTCAAACCAACGTTTTCTGTAGTTGCGGATCAGACCTGCACAACGGTCAGGAAGAATTTTGGACCGTTCCTCTTTACAAAACTGTTTCAGTTCCACAATATTCTTGGGATGTCTGGTGTGAACCGCTCTTTTGAGGTCATGCCACAGCATCTCAATTGGGTTGAGGTCAGGACTCTGACTGGGCCACTGCAGAAGGCACGTTTTCTTCTGTTCAAGCCATTCTGTTACTTCTGTGTTTTGGGTCGTTTTCCTGTTGCATCACCCAACTTCTGTTGAGCTTCAATTGGCGAACAGATAGCCTTACATTCTCCTGCAAAATGCCTTGATAATCTTGGGAATTCATTTTTCCGTCGATGATAGCCAGCTGTCCAGGCCCTGAGGCAGCAAAGCAGCCCAAACCATGATTCTCCCTCCACCATAGCTTACAGTTGGGATGAAGTTTTGATGTTGTTGTGTTGTGCCTTTTTTCTCCACACATAGTGTTGTGTTACTTCCAAACAGCTCAACTTTAGTTTAATCTGTCCACAGAATATTTTGCCAGTAGTGCTGTGGAACATCCAGGTGCTCTTTTGCGAACTTCAGACATGCAGCGATGTTTGTTTTGGACAGGAGTGGCTTCTTCCATGTTGTCCTCCCATAAACACTATTCTTGTTTAGAGTTTTATCTATTGTAGACTGGTCAACAGAGATGTTAACATCTTCCAGAGATTTCTGTAATTCTTTAGCTGACACTCTAGGATTCTTCTTAACCTCATTGAGCATTCTGCGCTGTGCTCTTGCAGTCATCTTTGCAGGACAGCCACTCCTAGGGAGTAGAAACCGTGCTGAAATTTCTCAATTTATAGGCAATTTGTCTAACCGTGGACTGACTTTTAGAGATACTTTTGTAACCCTTTCCAGCTTTATGCAAGGTAACAATTCTTAATCTTAGGTCTTCTGAGATCTCTTTTGTTTGAGGCATGGTTCACGTCAGGCAATGCTTCTTGTGAATAGCAAACTCAAATTTTGTGAGTGTTTTTTATGGGGCAGGGCAGCTCTAACCAAAATCTCCAATTTCGTCTCATTGATTCGACTCCAGGTTAGTTGACTCCTGACTCCAATTAGCTTTTGGAGAAGTAATTAGCCTAGGGGTTCACATACTTTTTCCAACCTACACTGTGAATGTTTTTAAATTATGTATTCAACATAGACAAGAAAAATACAATAATTTGTGTGTTATTAGTTTAAGCACACTGAGTTTGTCTATTGTTGTGACTCAGATGAAGATCAGATCAAATTTTATGTCACATTTATGTAGAATTCCAGGTAATTCCAAAGGGTTCACATACTTTTTCTTGTCACTGTAAATGTTCATTTTACATTGAGTTCAAGGAGTGTGATCATTTTGACATGCACTGAAAATTCAAGGATCTTGCATCCAAGAGTGATTTTTCTTCCATTTCTATCCCTGCAGGTATCTGTGGAGGAGAGTGTTACCGAGCAGCTACTAGACCTGGCCAGACTCCTAGAGGTTAGTGACCTTGTGAAAGCACACATTACCTATCCAGGTGTAGAGGGGAGGGGCCTTAGTAACATCACCTGTCCTGGTTTCGAGGTGAGACCGGAAGTGAACACAGACAGCGGAGAAGGTAAAGGACTGGGAGAAGGGACATCGTCAGCGATTCAGCCAAAACGGAAAAGGGGTCGTCCCAGGAAGAATGAAGTGGACATGTCTGTGAAGACGTTGGAAAAGTCCAATAAACAGGAAGTAAGAAGTGATATCATCAATATCCAGGATGCAGCCAATGAAAAGCAGCAGGTTACAGTTGATGTCACAGTAGACTGTGTAGACCCTGAAGAATGTCTGGTTGAGTCACATGATAAACTGGATTCTCCAATAAGAGACTCTGATGATGCAGACTATGATCCCAGATCAGCCCGTACTAGGCGGCAGAGTAAGAGGAAGATCAGACCGCCGGTGAAATTTAAGGGCTACAGGGTGGGGGACCGGGACGACACTACGTCTGAATGCAGAGAACCAGGGAAGAGGGGCAGGAAGAGAAAATACCCCAACACAGAAGCACGGTGTGAAGACTGTGGGAAAGTGTTCAAAAACCACCTGTTCTTAAAGATACACCAAAGGACTCATACAGGTGAGGCCTGGGACCTCTACTACTCTACTACTTCCAGGATTGTTTTTATTGGCTAATTTCATTTAATTATAGACAGAATTACTAGAACACATTTATTTCTGGCAAGTTCCTCACAGGTGAGGCCTGTGACTATATCCCTCCAATTAGATTAAAGCATATTATTTCATAGGCCTGAGTGAGTGATAATAATGTTTTAAAATGTTCCCACCAGGTGAAAAGCCTTTCAAGTGTTTTGCGTGCGGGAAGAGTTTCACACAGAAGCACACCCTCCTGGTTCACCAGCGGATGCACACTGGAGAGAAACCCTTCGTCTGTATCGTCTGCTCTAAAGCCCTGTCCACCAAACACTCACTAGTGGATCACATGAACTTACACACAGGTTGCCTACTTGTCTGACTTATAGCGAGTGTTTTAATGGTTTAGCGTGTTTCTTGGGGTATACAACTTCAATCAAAACGTATATAAAGTGTATCCCTTTTCAGTTCGGCTTTCATATTCGGAATAACTCAAGTATAAGTTTTGCCTTTAATGAATTGTACTTGGACTCTTATTCTCTCCTTTAAATCCTAGAGGAGAAAACATTCAGCTGTGACAAATGTGAAAAGACGTTCAGCCAGAAGAGACAACTAAAGAGCCATTACAGGGTCCATACGGGTAAATCTTTACCAGAATGTGCACACTGTCAACGTAGGTTCATGGATGCAGCTCAACTGAAGAAGCACATGAGAACTCACACAGGTAGAGTGAGACGAGGTCTAACTTCTACAAATTCTAGTGTGTTACTATGTAATAAGTTGTTGCTGATCTTGTTACAGGTGAGAAGCCTTTCACTTGTGAGATCTGTGGGAAGTGTTTTACAGCCAAGAGCACACTACAGACGCACATCAGGATTCACAGGTGAGATATGACTTATACAAGGCTGAGCTATTCCACCATGTTTCAATCCTGAGAGACGGTGAAAAAAAACTCCCTTACCGTATGTTTATTTAATTTATTTTCACGCATCAAATATGACGCAATCTATGTGCATGTGAGGATCACAAACTCAAAAGGGGCTTATAACGAATGTGTTCTACACACGAAGACTCCGCAACAGATATGAATGAAAATGTGATCCGGTCCACATCCATTTACCGGTGTGAACATGTTTGTATTCCAGAGGAGAGAAGCCATATGTCTGTAACGTCTGCAACAAGTCATTCTCCGACGCCAGTGCCAGGCGACGTCACGTAGCCTCCCATACCGGAAAGAAGCCCTTCACCTGCTCCTTCTGCAACCTCTCCTTCGCTCGCCTGGACAACTTGAAGACCCACACCAAAACCCACAACAAGGAGAGCGTAGTCACCATCACCACCGAGGAGGCTCAGAGCGGGGCCGGGGTCGTGGAAGAGGAGGCTGGGGTCACCACAGGGGAAACGGAGGAGGTAGACTTAGGAAATTTTGTTTAAGTGCCACGCCACAATAATACAGTCTAATTGACAATACAAATGACAGATTTCAAAACTACTCTATGGTCCACTCAGGGCTTTGTGACACTGTAGGCAATCATAGTAGGCAACCATCGTGAAGTATGTCATTGATATCAGCTATAATACATGACATCATCTATACACAGGTACGCAGCATCCTACAGCTCCAGCAGTACCAGCTACCTGGTCACCCAGAGCAGGAGATCCAGCTGGTTGTGACTGGAGATGTGGATAATCTAAACAACCTCAACTTTGTGCCCAGTCACTGTGGACATGACCAGGGCATCAGCATTATTACTACAACAGAGGGTGGGGTCTCTGAGGCGGCAGACCAGGCCCACTCCAGACTGACCCTCCTTACCCAGCCGTCAGGACACATGCAAAACGTGGCATTGGTCACGCAGGTAAAGTGAGCCAATAATGGTCTTGTCCCAAATGGCACCCTATTCTCTATACTGCACTACTATTGACTAGGGCCCATTGGGCTCTGGTCAAAAGTAGTACTCTTTGTAGGGAATAGGGTGCCATTTGGGATGCAGCCAATATATTGTACAGTCCCTTGCTTTTATGCAGTGTTTATTCTTTTGTTTATATGTATCGTATTTGGACACACCAGCCATCAGTACTCAGGTCTATGTGTACTGATGTACAGTATGTCTATGTATCTGTATTGTCCTATGCTTGTCCAATGTTGGGTTTCCCCTCTAGGGCTCAATAAAGGGCTAGGGCCTTGTCCTTTTGGTTTTTTGAATGGCATGTTAAAATCCAATGTATTATTATTATTATTATTATTCAATTCAGGGCAGCGTGGACCATCACAACCAGCAGATCCAGACTATCAGCGTGCTGCAGGACGGACACATGACCAACGGGGTTGGGGTCGCAGGGCAGCCTGAACAGATGCATGTCATCACTCTATCCAAGGAAGACATGGAGCACCTTCAGGCCCACCACGGGCCACCCCAGCCCCTGCACATAGCACCCAGGCCTGGCTCCCTCCCTGGCTCTGTACAGCAGCTCCACGTCATGCACCAGCAGCACCAGCACCAGACCCTCTCTCAGCTGGCTGTCACCCAGGACCAGAGCACCATACTGGGGCAGATGAGCAGAGAGCAGCAGGGTCAGGCCCAGGCTATCCACATCAACAGCCAGAGCAGCCAGCCCATCTCAATCAGTCAGACCAGTGAACAGATCCCAAGCCACCATATCCAGGGCCAGACCTTCCAGATACAGGCTGGTACTGTCTCCTACCTCTACACCACCAGCCTAGCTCCGCCATAGACTGTACAGGCCCGGCACAACTGACTGAAGGACTGAAGAACCAATCTGCCCTAACAGAACTGACTGAAGGGGCGGGAACTGTCTCCTAGCTCTACACCACCAGTCTAGCCCAGCCATAGCCCTGATACATGGCCGTTGACGCCGCAAAGAAGTCAACAGCCATGTATCAGGACCAGCCCAGCCATAGACTGTATGGGCACAGCAGAACTGACTGAAGAACCAGTCTGGCCCAACACAGTTGACTTTGCCTTAGTTCACACTCAGGTTGGACAATGGATGTAAAATGCATTTGTCACAATGGTTGTAAATTGAATTTAGTTATGCAGTAATGCCAGGATATTGAAATGACGGAGGTAGAGAAAATGTGATTCCAACTAGGTTATTCTGTGTGACACTGACATCTTCTGGCTGACGTGATGTAAAAGCTCTGAGCCAATAGCTATTATTTCAGGCTACAATAAAAGGGCTATTTAGAAGCAGATAAAAGGTATTATTTGCATGTCAAGTCACAATGTAAAAATGTTATTTTTTTATATGCATATTTATATTGTGAGGTGAAACAAATGCATTGTTTTTATTATGAAGGTAAAATACTGCCATTTGTGGTGCTGCAATAGCAAGGCGAGAGTGGAAAAGTATTGATGCCAGGGATATTGTTGGTGTCTGCGTGCTACTGAAGCGCCGTGGCCCTGTGTGCTCTTTCATTAGTTTTGTTTTCATTCATTTATTTCTGGTACCCTCCTACCTGAGAGGAATGAGGCCTGTGTGGTGTTAAAACTGCAAACCCGCATGCTGTAAGTCCTCTCTGCTCCACCTAAGTGTTTTAATGGGCCGATGTGGGTATTAACCATTGTACATGCATTCTCTCCTCTTTACTGCTTTAAGCCTTTTTATGCCATTGTTTACCACTTCAGTGTCCTTAAATCTGTAGTTTGAAGCATATAAAACATTTTGTTTCACTATATTAAATATTCAACAAGAAACATATCACACAATACTTTACAAGGGTGTCTGGGATGATTCTTATGTTTGCTTGTCCACTATCTCTCCTGGTAAATTAAGTTTTATATGTAGTTGACATTTTACAGGTAATAGTCTAGCCAAAACTATTCACTGTTTCACATGTACAAAGTAACAATACATCATCTTAGAAAAGATTTAAAAAGACAACCTAAAATACTCAGTGACTGACTATATATTTAAAAACATTTTAAAACAATACATTATACTATAGACCTGCTATTGTATAAAGAAACAGAATGAAAAAAGTGTTTATGTATTTATTTTAGATGCAGCAATTGTTCACGACTCAATCATTGGATGACTTGGTGAAGTTGTGGTAGAGCAAAGCGGGTTTTCCCCTCCTTCATCCATGGTGCTCGTTCAACGTTGCATTTGGAGAGTCCTGTGAGCATCAACTGTCATGAACTTGTCATTCTGAACAGTACCATCTTCCTAATTGGCATAATATGAAATCTGATGGGCAACTGCAGAACCTCCATAAAGTCTAAAGACATGTTTAAAGATTTTTTTTCAGTCAAGCATGTTGCTATGTGTATAATCTGTTATTGACAAAAGGCATAGAAAACTTTATTGTTCCATGTACAATAGATTGAGGTGTGTTTATTAGAAAAGTGGTGGTGGATTGCATGTGGATGGTAGTCATGGATAATGATGGATGTTTGTCATCCTGCAGTCGGAACGGCAGCATGACCAGGGGCTCAGCTCCTCTGGGAGATGAGACGAAGAAAAGAGGGGGGCTGTTAGTGGGAGCATGCCTAAGATCACACATTTCACCAGGGCCCATATCCACAAAGCATCTAATGCTGCTTTTTCAACTAACATCAGTGTTACACTAGTGTATACACCCTTTTGTAATACTAGTGAAATTGTTTCCATAGCTAGGGCTGTGAGGACTTGTGAAGAGCAGAATCAACAGCCTCTGCATAATCAAAACAGTTGCTTCGTGAGAAGAGAAGATAATATTCACAGTTAAACAATGTTATGTAACTGCCAGCTGAAAAGTACCAGTGGCCTGGCTTTAGCCCCAAGTGAGAGCCGGTCCGCCGGAGCCATGGCCCAGTGAGACACGGGTGCCGGACCGAGTAGATGGAAACAGAAAAGTCTGAGCCTTTTTGGTAAAAGACTGAGGTAAATCCTGCAATCAAACAGGCTAAACATCAGTACAGAGACAAAGTGGCGTCGCAATTCAATGGCTCAGACACGAGACAAATGTGGCAGGGTCTACAGACAATCACGGATTACAAAGGGAAAACCAGCCACGTCGTGCTTCTGGACAAGCTAAACACCTTTGCCCCCTTTGAGGATAACACAGTGCCACCGACGCGGTCCGCTCCCAAGGACTGTGGGCTCTCATTCTCTGTGGCCGACCTGAGTAAGACATTTACGCGTGTTAACCCTTGCAAGGCTGCCGCCCCAGACGGTATCCCTAGCCGCGTCCTTAGAGCATGCACAGACCAGCTGGCTGGAGTGTTTACAGACATATTCAATCTCTCCCTATCCTACTCTGCTGTCCCCACTTGCTTCAAGATGTCCACCATAGTTCCTGTACCCAAGAAAGCAAAGGTAACTGAACTAAATGACTATCACACCGTAGCACTCACTTCTGTCATCATGAAGTGCTTTGAGAGGCTAGTCAAGGATCATATCACCTCCATCTTACCTGACACCCTAGAACCACTTCAGTTTGCTTCCTGCTCCAATAGATCCACAGATCTATCTGCCATTTCACTGCACACTGCCCTATCCCATCTGGACAAGAGGAATACCTATGTAAGAATGCTGTTCATTGACTATAGCTCAGCCTTCAACCCCATAGTACAATCCAAGCTCATCACTAAGCTCGAGGTCCTGGGTCTGAACCCAGCACTGTGCAACTGGGTCCTGGACTTCCTGAGGGGCCGCCCCCAGGTGGTGAAGGTAGGGAACAACACCTGCACTACGCTGATCCTCAACACAGGGGCTCCTCATGGGTGCATGTTCAGCCCCCTCCTGTACTCCCTGTTCACCCATGACTGCGTGGTCACGCACGCCTCTAACTCAATCATCAAGTTTGCAGACGACACAACAGTAGTAGGCCTGATTACCGACAATGATGAGACAGCCTACAGGGTGGAGGTGAGAGCCCTGGTAGAGTGGTGCCAGGAAAATAACCTCTCCCTCAATGTCAACAAAACAAAGGAGCTGATCGTGGACTTCAGGAGACAACAGAGCGAGCACGCCCCTATTCACATCGACGGGACCACAGTGGAGAAGGTGAAAAGCTTCAAGCTTCTCAGCGTACACATCACTGACAATCTGAAATTGTCCACCCACACAGACAGTGTGGCGAAGAAGGCGCAACAGAGCCTCTTCAACCTCAGGAGGCTAAAGAAATTTGTTTTGGCCCCTAAGACCCTCACAAACTTTTACAGATATACAATTGAGAGCATCCTATCGGGCTGTATCCCCGCCTGGTACGGAAACTACACTGCCCGCAACCGTAGGGCTCTCCAGAGGGTGGTGCGGTCTGCCCAACGCATCACCGGGGGCACACTGCCTGCCCTCCAGGACACCTACAGTCACTGATATCACAGGAAGGCCAAAAAGATCATCAAGGACATCAACCACCTGAGCCACCTCCTCCAATTTGCTTTGCTAAAATCACCAGCTACAATAAATGGGGCCTCAGGATATGTGGTTTCCAGTTTGCACAAAGTCCAGTGTAGTTCCTTGAGGGCTGTCCTGGTATCAGCTTGAGGGGGAATATACACGGCTGTGACTATAACCGGAGAGAATTCTCTTGGGAGGCAATATGGTCGATTGTGAGGTATTCTAGATCGGGTGAACAAAATGACTTGAGTTTCTGTACGTTATCACAATCACACCATGAGTAGTTAATCATAAAACATACACTAACGCCTTTATTCTTCCCAGAGAGTTCTTTATTCCTGTCTGCGCGATGTACTGAGAACCCAGCTGGCTGTATGGACGGGGACAGTATATCCAGAGAGAGCTATGATTCCGTGAAACAGAGTATGTTACAGTCCCTGATGTCTCTCTGGAAGGAGATCCTCGCCCTGAGCTCGTCTACTTTATTGTCCAGAGACTGAACATTCGCGAGTGAAATATACTCGGAAGTGGTGGATGGAGTGCACACCTCCTGAATCGGACTAGAAGTCCACTCCGAATAATTCTTCTCCGCTGGCGGCGTCTTGGAGCAGCCTCTGGGATGAGTTCAATTGCCCTGGTGGGTACGAACAAAGGATCCAATTCGGGAAAGTCGTATTCCTGGTCGTAATGCTGGGGAGTTATCGCCGCTCTGATATCCAAAAGTTCTTTCCAGCTGTATGTAATAATACAAAAAAAACGTTCTGGGCTAATAATGTAACAAATAATACACCAAAAATATATATACTGCAAAGTTGCATAGGAGCTAGCAACAGGACTGCCATGTCTGTCAGCGCCAGGCTCTTTCCAATGAATACAGGCGGTTGATGTCAACAACCTTCATCGAATATTTAAAAAATGATTACAATACTAATTTATCTACAAATATAAAGAAAGGGTAGGCGGGAGCTAGACAACCTACCATGAGGCTTTGTGGACAACGACTCCCGTTGTTAGGGTCACTATATCCATCATCTTTGGTTTGACTATGTTTTCCTCTGACCAAAATCTGTATGGAGGTTAGTGAGAGTCTCGAATTTGGTCAACAAAAAAATGTAACTGGTAATTTGATCTAATAGCAGTTTCATAATGTGGACGCACGTCGCATTTCGGCAACTTTGAAAATACAACTTTATATCTGAGTTGTGCCTGTTGTCATAGAGATAGATAGAGGACTCGATTGATATAACTTTTTTTAGGGACATTGCCATGGAGGGCTTTCACCATTTTTGTTTTGGGAGACTCATTCAGCCTCAATGGCGCTGCCCATGCTGTCACAGATACGACAATGGCACCGATACAAATATGAGTTCTCTATCTAATCTCTATGGCCTGTTGTTCGCCCTCTCATTGGCTAGAGTAGTCCCACCTGATCTCCGCCTGCCTTCCATCTTTGAGGACATGTATTTCAATTGTTATTGCGGTCACTTGACTATCTTGACATTATAATATACGGCGCTGTAACTCTTTCAGGTTGTGAATACGTTTTCCGCACATCTTTAGGAGAAGTATTAACATTACCAATGACATCAGGAACTCGGAACTATTAATAAAAAATGTGCGCTGATTACCAGGAGTGGGGTTCGAACCCACGCGGACATATGTCCATTGGATCTTAAGTCCAACGCCTTAACCACTCGGCCATCCTGGTTGGCGTAAAATAGAGGTCCAATACCAGATCATGGATATCGATATATACTGCGAAGGTTAATCATTTTCTTGCCAATTGTGATACTTGAGTAAAAGTATAGATACCTCAACACAAAGTTACTCATGTAAAAGTTAGTCACCCAGTAAAATGCTACTTGAGTAAAAGTCTAAAAGTATTTGGTTCTAAATGTATTTAAGTTTCAAAAGTAAATGTAATTGCTAAAATATACTTAAGTATCAAAAGTATAAATAATTTCAAATCATATTAAGCAAAGCAGATGTCCCCATTTTCTTGTTTTTAAATGTAGAGATCGCTAGAGGCACACCAACACTCAGACATAATTTACGAATTATACACTTGTGTTTAGTAAATCCGTCAGATCAGAGGCAGTAGGGATGACCACGTGCTATCTTGACAAGTGCCTGCTGCAGCAGCATTGGTATCGGCAAAGCTTGATTGCCCAATGACCGCAAACTTCCTGTAGCCTAAGTGATTGACTCACATTCTAAAACATCGGGCACATTGCATTATATTTAATATAATTTAGTGTTCTACCTTCTATACTGTAGGTTGAGGTTCAATTCTGTAATACAAACGAACTTGTAGAAGTATGACTATATAGTTTGCACATCCACTCCTTTCAGATCTACACAGCAGGATCATTAGATATCTGTGGGGAAAGGGCAGTGGTCGATTTAGGATTGGGCGACTGTCAAACAGAGATAGGTACCTCACTTGCTGGTGGGGTTATGGAACACAGACGTTGAAAGTTAGCCTACACGTCACAGCAATCTGATGAGGATTCTATGAATCTGTTTTTGACTCATGCTGGACACTAAAAATAGCAATGGTCTCTTGGCTATCTGCATGTGATGTGTACTATACAATGGAAAAATCAAGGTATATTCTTGTTTTCTTAACATTTACATTTACGTCATTGAGCAGACGCTCTTATCCAGAGCGACTTACAAATTGGTGCATTCATAACAATGTAAAATCCTGTTGAGTCATTTAGAGGTTGCCTTCTGTTGCAATATCAGTCAGTGTAGCAATAACCGTTGTGTCTCCAAGAAAGGAACTCAAATGTATCACAATTATAAGTTTACAATGATGCATCATGATCAAGTAATTGTGTACATCAAAAATGAATGCTCAGATGAAACACAAAGGGCCATTCTACAGCATTTGTATTCATAAAAATCACAATATCCTGTCATTAAACATAAGTAATGTAAAAAATTGTCAAATCAAACATTCAATTCAGCAGAACGTTATAGGACAAGTGGGAGAAGTAAGCATTTGAGCTGCACTCAAGTAAACATTCTTGATTGACTAATCAAGTATTCCTTTAACTGCCACCCTGGAGCACCGAACAAGTGTTTTCTTTTTACATTAAAGAAATGGAACACCCCATATCACGCGATTGCATGTTAGCTTCTGTGGTTTGACATCAAGATGCTTGGTCTTCTCTCCTAACACCAGCTAGGCAAAGGTGTTAATATAAAATGTGTCTTCTACGGTAAGAGGCAGAAATAGCTGCATGACATACAAAATGGCACATTCTCATTCAAACTGCGTAAATCATTTTAAACAAACATACCGCTGAGTGTACGAAACATTAGGACCACCTGCTCTTTCCATGACATAGACTGACCAGGTGAATCAGTTGAAAGCTATGATCCCTTATTGATGTCATTAGTTAAATCCACTTCAATCAGTGCAGATGAAGAGGAGGAGACAGGTTAAAGAAGGATTTTTAAACCTGGAAACGTGGATTGTGTATGTGTGCCATTCAGAGGGTGAATGGGCAAGACAAAATATTTAAGTGCCTTTCAATGGGGAATGGTAGTAGATTCAACTCAATATTAAGAAGGTGTTCTTAATGTTTTGTACACTCAGTGTACATTGGAACACACATACTGTACATCTGAAAATATTCAGGACCAAGCGCATACTTGTGTAAACAACTGCGAATTAATTAATTCTACTTCTTTAAATACATTGTCATGGCCATGAAAACACATTTGAGAGGATCTTGACTTGAGATAAAACAATAACACTATCGGTCTCTGTCTGTCTCACTTGTTGCAGCATGGGAAACAGCAACAGAACAACTTCCTACAGGGGTTGTTCTTCTTGTACTTCACCGCCAGTTTGATCTGAGCCTGGGCCTTGCCTACGAAGTCTGTTGTTGCGACTACGTTGGCCTCTGTTGTCCACCATGGCCCCCTGTTCCTCCACCAGCAGAGCCATCTGGAAGAACAGCTCATGGATGTCCATTTAGTGGAAGTATTACTATATAGTTTATGTATCCAATCCTTTCAGATCTACACAGCGGGATCATTAGATATCTGTGGGGAAGGAGCAGTGAGTGGTTGATTTAGGATTGGGTGATTGTCGAACAGAGAGATAGGTACCTCACTTGCTGGTGGGGTTATGGAACACAGACGTTGAAAGTTAGCCTACACGTCACAGCAATCTGATGAGGATTTTCTGAGTCTGTTTTTGACTCATGATGGACACTAAAAATAGCAATGGTCTCTTGGATATCTGCATGTGATGTGTACTATCAATGGAAAAATTGAGCCACATTCTTGTTCTCTTAACAATGTAAAATCCAGTTGAGTCATTTTGAGGTTGCCTTCAGTTGCAATATCAGTCAGTGTAGCAATAACCGTTGTGTCTCCAAGAAAGGAACTCAAATGTATCACAATGATAACAGTTTAGAATGATGCATCATGATCAAGTAATTGTGAACATCAAAAATGAATGCTCAAATGAAACATAAAGGGCCATTCTACAGCATTTATAAAATTCCCAATATCCTGTCATAAAACATAAATAATATCAAAAAATTGTAAAATAATCAAACATTCAATACAGCTGAAAGTTAAAGGAATAGTGGGGAGAAGCAAACATTTGAACTGCACTCAAGTAAACATTCTTGATGGACTAATCACATATTCTTTTAACTGCCACCCTGGAGCACCGAACAAGTGTTTTCTTTTTACATTAAAGAAATGGAACACCCCATATCACGCTATTGCATGTTAGCTTCAGCGCTTTGACATCAAGATACTGGGTCTTCTCTCCTAACACCAGCTAGGCAAGGGTGTTAATGTACAGTAAGAGATAGAAATAGCTGCATGACCTACAAAATGGCACCCTCATTCAAACTGCATAAATCATTTTAAACATACACTGAGTGCACAAAACATTAGGAACACCTGCCCTTTCCATTACATAGACTGACCAGGTGAATCAGTTGAAAGCTATGATGCCTTATTGATGTCACCTATTAAATCCACTTCAATCAGTGTCGATGAAGGGGAGGAGACAGGTTAAAGTGTGCCATTCAGAGGGTGAATGGGCAAGACAACATATTGAAGTGCCTTTCAGTTGGGAATGGTAGTAGATTCAACTCAATATTAAGAAGGTGTTCTTAATGTTTTGTACACTCAGTGTACATTGGAACACACATACTGTACATCTGAAAATATTCAGGATCAAGCGCATACTTGTGTAAACAACTGCAAATTGATTACTTCTACTTCTTTAAATACATTGTCATGGCCATGAAAACACATTGGATCTTGACTTGATATAAAACAATAACACTGATATCGGTCTGTCTGTCTCACTTGTTGCAGCATGGGCAACAGCAACAGAACAACTTCCTACAGGGGTTGTTCTTCTTGTACTTCACCGCCAGCTTGATCTGAGCCTGGGCCTTGCCCACAAAGTCTGTTGTGGCGACTACGTTGGCCTCTATGTTGTCCACCATGGCCCCCTGTTCCTCCACCAGCAGAGCCATCTGGAAGAACAGCTCATGGATGTCCTTGATCCGACTCTCCAGCTCAACCAGCTCCTTGTGCCGGTTCTCGATCTCCGTAAGCGCTGATCGCGCCGTCCGCCCGTCCGCCAGGAGGTTGTCGGAGAACACGTTCCACTTACCCGTCTCGACCATCTCCTCAATCTGATCTCCGGTCACCTCCTTGCCCATTATCTTTGCCTGGCGCTGGATCCGGGTCTTGCAGTTCTCCCTCTGGCCCATCTCCGCTTGGTTGTACTCAGACATGGCCTCGTGGAAGGCCCCGGTGAGAGAAACATACTGAGAACGCACCATGCGGACCAGAGCAGAATGGGCACCATGCTCTTCTTCCAGCTGTTTGTGCTGCATGCCAATCTTCTCCAGCCGTGTGTAGATGCCCTCCCCCCGGGTCTTGATGCCCTTGGCCAGGGCATTGGAGTCTCGTTTGATGGAGCTGATCCGCCGGACAGAGGTGAGGAATCGGGTGTTCTGCTTGCCCAGGCGCTTCACATCCAGCCGGAGCAGAGCGATCTCCTTCCTCATTGACTGGACCTGTCTGAAGATGCTGTCCATCATCTCTTCGCCTTCGAACACCACTGACTGGTGCTCCAGCTGTTCCTTGTCATCAGTGCCCTGACCCTGACCTCCCTCGTCCATGTCTGAAGAAGCGGGGGCCACCCCCTTCAGGTCAACCAGTCTGTCTCTCATCCTACCTGGAATGGGAGGAAAATGTTGAGGGTTACTGTATGATCTCCTTATCATCTCCTCTCTTTCATCCTACTTACTGTATATTGTAGAGCAGAACCCTGCTAGAGCAGTGCAGTTTTCATTCTTTATGATCATGCAAGAAATTTCAGCAAATGTTGACTTTTTCATGCCTTAAAGAAGTTAGCGAGCTGCATAAACTGTATTAAGTGCAGCATATCTGATTTAAACAGATAACAGCCACAAGCCCTCTTTCTATTAAGGCAATTTAACGGCATTCTATAAGAGGAAATTAAATGACACCTATTAGCGCTGCAGACGATACAGGACTATTAAAGGCCCAGTGCACTACTTTTGTGAAGAATTTTTTTTTCTTCAATGTTTTAATTAATATGTTGGGTTTTTTCAGCACCCCTACATGTTGCGGCTATGGGCGGTGGTGACTTTATTTTTTATAGACATCAGTTATTAGATTCCACTCCATTGACTCATAGGACATCTGTAACAAAAGTTACGATTTTAACAACAATTTGGTCACTGAAAGACATAGATGATCAAATCTGTGGTGTGTTTCTTTACCACCCTTTAACACACCTCAAACCTTTTCCAAGCATTTAATTATAGGCTTAGGTTATGACTTATCGTCTCTCTATAATCTCTTTCATGAGGCTACATGTATTTTACTGTTACAGTAGGCTACACAAGAGAATGCAGTATGACAAGTTTCTTTCTGTGCACCAACTGAACACCGTGACAAAAGTATCAGGCCAAAATACAAGCGCACATACACACCTACTGTACAGTACCAGTCAAAAGTTTGGACACGTGCTCATTCAAGGGTTTTTCTTTATTTGTACTATTTTCTACATTGTAGGATAGTAGTGAAGACGTCAAACTATGAAATAACACATAAGGAATCATGTAGAAACCATAAAAGTGTTAAAGAAATCTAAATATATTTTATATTTGAGATTCTTCAAAGTAACCACCCTTTGCCATGATGCCAGCTTTGCACACTCTTGGCATTCTCTCAACCAGCTTCATGAGGTAGTCACCTGGAATGCATTTCAATTAACAGGTGTGCCTTGTTAAAAGTTATTTTGTGGAATTTCTTTCCTTCTTAATGCGTTTGAGCCAATCAGTTGTGTTGTGACAAGGTAGGGATGGTATACAGAAGATAGCCCTATTTGGTAAATAGTCGCTCCTACCAGGTGGCGTGGCGAGAATCTGTCTCCGCACCACGCGCTCTCACCACTGGTGTCCCCCAGGGCTCTGTTCTAGGCCCTCTCCTATTCTCGCTATACACCAATTCACTTGGCTCTGTCATATCCTCACATGGTCTCTCCTATCATTGCTATGCAGACGACACACAATTAATCTTCTCCTTTCCCCCTTCTGATAACCAGGCGGTGAATCGCATCTCTGCATGTCTGGCAGACATATCAGTGTGGATGACGGATCACCACCTCAAGCTGAACCTCGGCAAGACGGAGCTGCTCTTCCTCCCGGGGAAGGACTGCCCGTTCCATGATCTCGCCATCACGGTTGACAACTCCCTTGTGTCCTCCTCCCAGAGTGCTAAGAACCTTGGCGTGATCCTGGACAACACCCTGTCGTTCTCCACTAACATCAAGGCGGTGACCCGATCCTGTAGGTTCATGCTCTACAACATTCGCAGAGTACGACCCTGCCTCACACAGGAAGCGACGCAGGTCCTAATCCAGGCACTTGTCATCTCCCGTCTGGATTACTGCAACTCGCTGTTGGCTGGGCTCCCTGCCTGTGCCATTAAACCCCTACAACTCATCCAGAACGCCGCAGCCCGTCTGGTGTTCAACCTTCCCAAGTTCTCTCACGTCACCCCGCTCCTCCGCTCTCTCCACTGGCTTCTAGTTGAAGCTCGCATCCACTACAAGACCATGGTGCTTGCCTACGGAGCTGTGAGGGGAACGGCACCTCCATACCTTCAGGCTCTGATCAGGCCCTACACCCAAACAAGGGCACTGCGTTCATCCACCTCTGGCCTGCTGGCCCCCCTACCTCTGAGGAAGCACGGTTCCCGCTCAGCCCAGTCCAAACTGTTCGCTGCTCTGGCATCCCAATGGTGGAACAAGCTCCCTCACGACGCCAGGACAGCGGAGTCAATCACCACCTTCCGGAGACACCTGAAACCCCACCTCTTTAAGGAATACCTGGGATAGGATAAAGTAATCCTTCTAACCCCCCCCCCCCTTAAAAGATTTAGATGCACTATTGTAAAGTGGTTGTTCCACTGGATATCATAAGGTGAATGCACCAATTTGTAAGTCGCTCTGGATAAGAGCGTCTGCTAAATGACTTAAATGTAAATGTAAATGTAAAAGACCAAGTCCATATTATGGTAATAACAGCTTAAATAAGCAAAGAGAAACGACAGTCCATCATTACTTTAAGGCATGAAGGTCAGTCAAAAACAGAAAATGTCAAGAACTTTGAACGTTTCTTCAAGTGCAGTCCAAAAACCATCAAGCGCTATGATGAAACTGGCTCTCATGAGGACCACCACAGGAATGGAAGACCCAGAGTTACCTCTGCTGCAGAGGATAAGTTTATTAGAGTTAACTGCACCTCGGATTGCAACCCAAATAAAATGCTTCACAGAGTTCAAGTGTCTGATGAGTCCAACCACCATGTGTTTGTGAGACGCAGAGTATGTGAACGGATGATCTCAGCATGTGTAATTCCCACCGAGAAGCATGGAGGAGGAGGTGTGATGGTGTGGGGGTGCTTTGCTGGTGACACTGTCTGTATTTTATTTAGAATTCAAGGCACACTTAATCAGCATGGCTACCACAGCATTCTGCAGCAATACGCCATCCCATCTGGTTTGCGCATAGTGGGACTATCATTTGTTTTTCAACAGGACAATGACCCAAAACACACCTCCAGACTGTTTTTGACCAAGGAGAGTGATTGAGTGCTGCAGATGACCTGGCCTCCACAATCACCCGACCTCAACCCAATTGAGATGGTTTTTTGATGAGATGGACCACAGAGTGAAGGAAAAGCAGCCAACAAGTGCTCAGCATTTGTGGGAACTCCTTCAAAACTGTTGGAAAAGCATTCCTCATGAAGGTGGTTGAGAGAACGCCAAGAATGTGCAAAGCTGTCATCAAGGCAAAGGGTGGCTACTTTGAAGAATCTAAAATCTTGATTTGTTTAAACACTTTTTTGATTACTACATGATTCCATGTGTTATTTCAAAGTTTTGATGTCTTCACTATTATTCTACAATGTAGAAAATAGTAAAAATAAAGAAAAACCCTTGAATAAGTAGGTGTGCCCAAACTTTTGACTGGTACTGTATATTGGCGACATTATTTATTGTAACAGAAAACAGGCGCAACATATTACATTTAAATAACAATTAGCATTCAAATGAAATAAAGCAGCTAAAAATTTCACTCGCCCAACAACCCAAACTCAACTTGATGAGCAAAACGCAACCTAGTGTACAGTAGGCTAAATTAAATAACAGGACTGAAACAACTCCAAACTGAATCAGAAACATTTACCTGATATCGTGCTCCGTAGACTATCCTATAACACCAAAATCATTCAAACAGAACAGACAAATGCTCGAAGAATCATTTCCCCTTTCTGCTCCGTTTAGTCATCTAGCTGTGTCTGCCAGGAACCAACCCACCACCTACTTTATTGCGTATATTCATTAGTGCAAACTGTAGCAAATCGTAACAAAACGTTTCGTATTGGGTAAATTCAGATTGAGCCGTCCCGTGTCTGCACGTTTGGTTCCGTTTGGTTCCTACTGAATACACCCCTGGCAGGGAGTTTCCCCATGGCTGCTCTGACTTTTCTCATCCACAGCAACAGTGAAGGTGAAAAAGCGGAAGCAAGGACAACAACCATGTTCCCGTTTTCATATTTTAAACTCTTAAAACATTGTTGACAGTAATCATTTATATTGTGGTTGTTTTATGTTACTGGAAACTGAGATTTAGTCAATGTTGTTGTACATTATACTTCTGGTATATTTGAATGAGCATGATGGAACATATTGTGCATATGGGGCGGATTCCAACCTGAGTTAAGCGTGCGTAAATGGAACGCAATTCCCGTTTTATGCACTTTTCTCTCTAAGCATATTCTGAATTTGAACATAAGCAAGAGAACAGCATGGCATTCTGACCTTGATTTAATTCCATGGTACGAATTAATGGGGAGTCGGCGGCGTTTAGCTCCCCTAAATGCAACAAAAGTCAACATGTGGCGTGTTTCCACATAATGCTAATTTAGCCATTCTCATATTTCTTTAAAATGCAGTGGTAAATATATTTTACAGTGGTCAATATGAAAATAAAATATTCCAATGAAACAAACACCCCCACCTCTCTGTCATGGTTTAAACATTTTTTTTCTATGTGGGAAAGCCGCCCAGCTGGTAGGCCTAGTGCTGAATTTCAGCCTCAGCTGAGCTCCTTTATGCATATTTGTTTGCCAGGCGACCTTGATAAAAAAATAGCCATTATTCCAATGAATTATATTTATCCGTTAATTTATCATCGTTTGCTTTAGTCATTCAGCTGTTTAGAGCGCTCATTGCTTTGTTGTTCAGGTGCGCGGGTACTGGTGTTATCCGTGCCATCTGTGGCCAGAAGTAGTAGACCATTTATTTATCTTCATTATTTTCTATCTGTTTTCTTTACTGGATCACCTTTGGCATGTGGTATTTATTAGGATCTACATTAGCCCCTGCAAAAGCATCAGCTACTCTTCCTGGGGTCCTTATGAAACATGACATAATACATTGTACAGAACATTATTAGTCAAGGACTGAAATACATACATTTAAAACGTCACACATAGCCTATATATCAATCCATACACACAATATCTAGGTCTAATACATGATACATGGCAAATTACAATAAAATATATATAAAATGACTGTCTCTTCACAGTCCCCTTTGTGCAGTAAGGTGTTTTTTGAACATTTTTTTTTTTTTGTTACTATTTTTAATCCTACCTTGAGTTATCTGGGGTGGCAGAGCGTCCCATGTAGTCATGGCTCTATTTAATACTGTGCGTTGCCCAGCCTCTGTTCTGGACCTGGGGACTGTGAAGAGACCTCAGGTTGAATGTCTTGTGTTGTACGGATGAGTCTCCAAACTGTTGGCCAACTGCTTGAACAGACAGTTCGGTACCTTCAACACAGCGATACATCACACAAAGACCAATAGTGATGCAGTTAATCTCTTCACAACTTTGAGCCAGGAGAGACTGACATGCGTATTACTGGAACTTTCCCTCCGTGCACATCTAAGTGCAATACGTGCTGCTTTGTTCTTGACCAACTGCAATTTACCTATGTCCCTCTTTGCCGCACATGACCACACAACTGGGCAGTAATCCAGGTGCGAAAAAACGAGGGAATGTAGGACCTGTCTGGTCGACTGAGATGTCAAGAAGGCAGAGCAACGCCCTATCATGGACAGACCTCTTCCCATTTTAGCAACCATTGAGTCTATATGTTTTGACCATGTGATGATGGTCGATAATTTCACTAGACTAGCCTACAGCCTACAGCTAGATAACAATGCGCATCGAATCCACCCAACAAGTATACGTTAATGACAGTAGGCCTATGGTTGACTCTCGGTTAGAAACATTTGATTTTGCAATGGCGTAGGCCTATATTATTTTGGATTTGTGTGCCCACGAGAACTGTTTCACGGCAAAACATAATACTATGAAAAGTATGCATAGTTACACTTACAGTGCATTTTCCCGAGATCTCCAAGATCTATTAGTAATGACAAATAACACTGTCATACATGTCATTCATGTAAGGAAAGAAAAATAGTGTTTTATGTCACACGATCTGTGAAGACTCCAAACATTAACTCATGAATTATGGACACCTCATGAACTAGGGTGTAGAACATGTTTTGATTCACCTAATGTATTATTTAATTTGGCTTTGCTTTATCTTGGCCAGGTCGCAGTTGTAAATGAGAACTTGTTCTCAACTAGCTTACCAGGTTAAATAAAGGTGAAATAAAAAAATAAAAAAATAAATATATATTGAATGTAGGCTAACTATTCTGCCTGTGTTCATGTGTTTAAAATTGCCTTGGCTGAGAGGGTAGGCTTCCGCAGTAGTGTAGGCCTGGAGGAGGGTAAATGCAAGTAAACGCTGTTCACCCACATATAAAAAAAAAATGCATTGAAAGCATAGGGAGCGGTACTTTTTTTCACAGCGACCGGCAATCAGAGTTTACCCACATATTTTTTTTAACACTATACCACTGGCTACCGGTAGGCCTATTTGAAGTTCAGGGTAATACAGATGGTATCCTAGTCTAGTAAGTTGAGCATGTGTGTTAGGTGGACCATCCCATTTTTCCCTAGACAGTTTCAGCCCCATTTCAGGTGTCCTGACTTTTCAGGCTACAAAAAAAGGTACATTTGGCCTAATCAATGGGAATGGCGGACTGTCATTAGGCACGCTTCTTGTTGTTTTGTAACAGATGTTTATTTCCATTAATCAAATGGTGCGATTATGTATACATGCAGTTTGGATGTTGGAATCATGTTGTGGAAGAACTACTTTTTAAAGTGATTTGTTTGACAATCAGATGACAACATCATGACTGGTTGTGTTCATGCCACATTAAAAGGTAATACTTTTTTACTGTTTAAATGAATGTCATAGTGTAATTCACACTGCTTAATGCCCTCATAATTACACCACCTTTACGTGCAAGGAAACCATGAATAAGGTTGAGCGAACCTGCCTGTTCCAAGTGGAAAAAGCATCTACTTCCTTTTTTCCGATAGAAATAACAGCATTCGCCATGCACTGTAATTTATAAATTGATAAGATCTATTGATAAGAGCTAGGTAAATAAGTCATCAGTTTGGAGGAGGGGATTATAAAAACACATAGCAATTGTTTTAGATTCATTTTCCTTATGATCCTCGGAGAAGAATGTGAAACCAGTTATATCGAAGCAAATCATTTGGGACATGACGCCTATTTGAACCGTTATGGAACTCAGACCACACACAGCAGATTAAACCTGGAGCCTGGCGCACGGTTCACCACGACTGGACCGCTGTCATACAGTTCCATGATTAGTGAAGGTAGATTAGGTAGATCAACCCTTATTGTACACCTTTTCCCTCCTTCCAATATTTCATGGATTGACCTTGAATATGACAACTTAGAGGATAAATCAATACAGTGAGGGAAAAAAGTATTTGATCCCCTGCTGATTTTGTACGTTTGCCCACTGACAAAGAAATGATCAGTCTCTAATTTTAATGGTGGGTTTATTTGAACAGTGAGAGACAGAATAACAACAAAAAAATCCAGAAAAACGCATGTCAAAAAAGTTAGCCATATTCCTTTTCTTTTTATAAAAAAACTAAACTGCCTAGTCCTTGCCAATGACAAACACATCCATAACATGATGCAGCCACCATCATGCTTGAAAATATGAAGCTTTGTACTCAGTGATGTGTTGTGTTGGATTTGATCTAAACATAACACTGTATTCAGGACATGAAGTTAACTTCTTTGCCACATTTTTTGCAGTTTTACTTTAGTTTTGGGATATTTCATTCTGTACAAGCTTCCTTCTTTTCACTCTGTTAATTAGGTTAGTATTGTGGAGTAACTACAATGTTGTTGATCCATCCTCAGTTTTGTATTTTTTTAACAGCCATTAAACTCTGTTACTGTTTTAAAGTCACTGTTGGCCTCATGGTGAAATCCCTGAGAGGTTTCTTTCCTCTCCGGCAACTGAGTTAGGAAGGACGCCTGTATCTTTTTAGTGACTGGGTGTATTGTTGCACCATCCAAAGTGTAATTAATAACTTCACCATGCTCAAAGGGATATTCAATGTATGTTTTTTTTTACCCGTCTACCAATAGGTGCCCTTCTTTGCGAGGTATTGGAAAACTTTGGTCTTTGTGATTGAATCTGTGATTGAAATTCACTACTCGACTGAGGGACCTTACAGATACTGTAATTGTATGTGTGGGGTAGAGATGAGATAGTCATTCAAAAAACATGTTAAGCACTTATTGCATAGAGAGTAAGTCTATACAACTTATTATGTGACTTGATAAGCACATTCTTACTCCTGAACTTATTTAGGCTTGCCATAATAAAAGGATTGCAAACTTATTTACTCCTTATTGACTCCTATCAACAACCCCTATCAACATCTGCTTCCTCTATTACCAAATCAGCTTCCCATTGTGCTAATGATAAGAATTTACACATCAGCTCATCCTTCTCAATACTAAAGTCCAAATTATCAAACCTAGAATAGAAAGAGTTCAGACTCTCTGCAAACTCAATGCAATGTTCTTTTGATTGAAAGTGTCATTGGTTGGTAGTCCAGAGAGAGTTTTTAGGCCCTTCTATGCATCCCTCATACAGTATTTCCCTCCTGGAAATGGTTATCCATCGTTACCTGGCCTTATTGTAGGCCAACCTCCCAGTCCCACTGCTTTCTTAAAAAAATCATATTATTTACAATAATATCAAGGTAATTAATGTATCACATACATAATGTATCAGATGAGATATACAATCATTTGCAACATGGAAAACAGCAACAGAACAGTTTCTTGATGGGATTGTTCTTGTCATATCTTTTGGCTTCGTTCAGTTGATCCCTGGCAATCGCGATAGGTGCCTCCGTCTTTTGTACGTTGGTCTCGATGTTGTTGAGCACCGCTCCCTGTTCCTCTGTCAGCACAGCCACATCCAGAAACAGCTCTTGAACCCCCTGGATCCTCTTCTCCAGGTCCAGCAGCTCTTTGTGTCTACTAGCAATCTGCGTCAGTGCCGACTGGGCCGTCCCATCAGCCAGGGCGTTGAAGATATTCAACTGCTGCCCGCTCTCCATCATCACCTCAACCTCCTCAGACGTGACGTCTCTGCCCACAATCGCCATCTGTCTCTGGATCAGTTTCTTACAGTTCTCCCTGTGTCCCAGCTCTGTCTCGTTGTAGTTGAACATCACTTCCCTGAAGGTGGTGCTCAGGTTGGTGTACTGCGTCCGGGCGATACGTACCACGTGGTCAGTGCTACCTCGTTGAACCTCCAGCTTCCTGGTCTCCCTGTTCATCCTGTGCAGCCTCTGCAACACAGCCCCTCCTCTGGCCTTAATGTCTGTTGCAATGTTGTTGGCGTCCCTGATCACATCACTGGTGTCGTCCATAAATGTATTGTTCAAGGCGTGGTAGTTCTGGTGCCGGAGCTGGGCATGGTCTCCCTGGATCTGTTGGATCTCCTGCCGAACATTTTGGGCCTCCTGGAGGATGCGGTTCAGCTCAGGGTCGTTGTCAGGTGCCACTGTTGCACAGTTCCTGCCCGAATGGGCAGACAGGTCATTTAGGTCCAGGTCCACATTGGGGAAGGCCTCATTGGTATAACCTCCTCCTCCTCCAGGCTCGTCCAACGCATCCTGAAGTTGGCCAAATCTGTCTTTCATCTGGAGAGAGAGAGAGAGAGTCAGTGCTAACCATTGACCCAGCCACCATACCATACCACCAGGCTACCCATCTGCTACCTGTGTTGTCCCTCCTGCCTTGCTGGATTCCAATGGCCTATTCAGGCTTAGGAAATCTATTTATTTTTCACACATTTAGATTGAAGCACTTCTCAGTAGTTGGTATTTTGACTTACTGTATGCAGGTGCATAAGGGGCTTTCAGGTGTGGCTCCCTTGCGCACACTATTGTTATATTGTTATATGTCACTCACTGACAGTCACTCAATTATCCCATGTCAGTTAAAACATTTTAGATTGTTAAATGAGTCTAGTTAGTCTATCCAGTTTCTAAACTTGTAGTAATCTTGCAGAAAAAATGTTTCTCAACTCCCATGGAAAAATGTGTAGAATTGCAGGAAATTAGCTGGAAAGCAAACTCATTTGTTTACTTTTTGTGAATAAAATGTTTTTTTCTGCTAACAGATCCCTCTGTACATATTACATTCTAGTTTTTAATCCCAGCTATTTTAGTAAATGAAGCTACAGCAACCAATGTGATAATGGCTGGGGTCAACCCCCCCCCACAGCTTTTTAAACATTACAGTAGAAAAGAGGCCGAAATACCTGTCATGTTGACATGCTTTTCAGTTGCTTAAATATGACTGTTTTCACATTTGTCTCCAGAGATCATAAAGTAAAATAGATCTAAAACAATTGTCATTTATATTTACAATTCCATGAACTTAATGGATTGCTTATTTACCTAGGTCTTATCAATAGATATTATCGATGTATAAATTACAGTGCATTGAGATCGGTGTTATTTCGAAAGGAAAAAAACGAAGTCAATGTTTTTCCACTTGGAACCGATAGGTTGATCGAACATATTCATGGTTTCCTCACATGTAAATGTGGTGGAATTATGAGGCGAAGCGAGAGGCGACACTCGTGAAAATATGTCAATGCGAGAATACAGCGTAAGCAGACCAAGTGGAGATTTTCTGTATGGAGGCCTATGAGAGTGTCGGATTTGACTCCCGTTGTTAGGGCGAAGACAAGACCATCTCGTCTTTATATAGAATATCTCTGGTCAAGGTAAGAATATGGCGTATCTGTAAACAACCTCTGCCACACCTCCATCTCTATGATCTCCACCCCAAATGAATAGCTGGCTGTCACATGTGTTTTCTTATGCTTAAAGGTAGATGCACAAAGTAAGCATAGTGGGTCAAATTCCGCAACAACTAAGAGCATTGAACCGCAAGGCTCAACTTCTCCGTCGTTTTAGTCCCATGGGTAGCATGCTGTAACAGCATGAAGCTAACCTGTGCACATGCGCAGATACTGTGTGTGACTGTGTGAATATCTGTGGTGCTGCTGCTCATGGCAAAGTCATTCTGCTGAGTCTATCTTGAAGTTAATTGTCAGAATACCCAATACGTTCAGAGAGAAAACTGGAAGAAAAAGTGAATAAAGTTCAATTTATGCGCACATAACTCGGGTCTGAATTCCCCCCATACTGCCTATTTTCCTACATGCTCTGCCTTTTGTCTTGAATCTCATGATTGGCTGGTGTTTTATCCTGTTTTGCCCTTGCCCTTTCCTGTCCTTTATCTGCTTATTTACCCACTGATATCTGAGATCTTCAACCAGTTCATCCCATTCATGTTTTAGTTCTTAAAATCAAAATGTCATGCAACTAAACTCACCAAACAAGTTTGTTCTTAATGCAAAGATCTGGTAATAAAGATCTTTTTAAAAGCATACTTGAGCTTGTCTTTTTTTACATGGAAAACTGTGTTTGTTTTTGATTGAATGAGAGTGACTTGGCAAATTAACCCAGTAATTTACCAAAACCTTTGACAAAAAATGTTGGTCTTACCCAATATGAGCATGAAAAGTAGCTTTAACAAGACGCAAGATAAGCTATTTGTCAAAGATTATTATCACATGCCTTTTCACACAGTAGTCTAATATGTAGAGAGTGAAAGGAAAGAGATCACATGTAACCATTGAATAAAAGCAATGATTGCGCCCATTTAACTCTAGGACAAAATAGTCATGATATTCAACATCTACATATTTCAATCAGAATGAGTTTGGTTTGGTTACCCTTCCAATATGATGAATGTTGGTCGTCCAAATATGTTACATTTCTTCTCCTCTTTTACTCAAGAACACAGAAAACGCAGGTAGTGACTAAATATGTCCAATGATGAAAGTGGATGGAACAGGTGAGTTATTCTGAACTGTAAGCCACTGTCGCTTATTGGCCAGGTTAAGTTCTTACAACATTCCAGTCACGTCACAGTCTCATGTCACATGGGCCTATGGAATGTCTGAAAGCTATTGTTTTTAAAGACAACATGTCTATTACAGGACGTGTGGTGCCTTTTTGAATCCAGTCTGCCCGTATCACCCTGATTTCAACTGGATCTCAATAAACATATGACTTGTTTCCAAAACAGTGCTTTATAGACCTATTCCAGAAGGCCTCAAGTCAATAGCACTTTACCTGACCTTGAAAACAAATACGTCTTCCTGTAATACCACGATTGTACATGGCAGTTTTTTTTAATACTATTTTCATTAAAACACTAGGCATACAAATGCTTTGTTATGGGGTTGTGGCAGGTAGACTGCATAGGGGTGATTACCCAAACAACTAAGACAAATCATGTAGCCTACGCTAGGCCAAATATGCACAAGATAACACCTACAAAGTTCACGTCACTGTACACTGACAATGCACACCAAAATAATGTGAGAAATAAGAAGGAAGTATTCTAGATATTTAATCTACCAAGTGGGTGTAGTCATCAGAGGAAGTGAAATGTTAATGTGAGACAAGATCGCCAAAGTGTTACTGTCAGGGCTACATCCCATCCTCCTCTTTACTTAAGCCATGGTCATACTGTATACATGCTGAACTGCTGGATTATTTCTCATACCTACAAATAAAATATTATGTTACTCAATATAATGAATCGTGTTGAGGTTCAACCAATGATATATATATATAGTTCCGTGAAAAAGTATTTGACCCCTTTCAAATTTTCTCTACTTTCGCATATTTTTAATACTGAATGTTATCTGATCTTCAACCAAAACCTAATATTAGATAAAGGGACCCTGAGTGAACAAATAACACAATAATTACATACTTATTTCATAAACAAAGTTATGCAACACCCAATGCCCCTGTGTGAAAAAGTAATTGCCCCCTTACACTCAATAACTGGTTGTGCCACCTTTAGCTGCAATGACTCCAACCAAATGCTTCCTGTAGTTGTTGATCAGTTTCTCACATCGCTGTGGAGGAATTTTGGCCCACTCGTCCATGCAGAACTGCTGTAACTCAGCAACATTTGTGGGTTTTCAAGCATGAACTGCTCGTTTCAAGTCCCGCCTCATCTCAGTTGGGATTAGGTCTGGACATTGAATAGGCCATTGTGGTGAAGAAGGCGCAACAGAGCCTCTTCAACCTCAGGAGGCTAAAGAAATTTGGCTTGTCACCTAAAATCCTCACAAATTTTTACAGATGCACAGTTGAAAGCATCCTGTCGGGCTGTATCACCGCTTGGAACGGCAACTGCACTGCCAGCAACCGCAAGGCTCTCCAGAGGGTGGTGCGGTGTGCCCAACGCATTACCGGAGGCACACTACTTGCCCTCCAGGACACCTACAGCACCCGATGTCACAGGAAGGCCAAAAAGATCATCAAGGACATCAACCACCCGAGCCATTGCCTGTTCACCCCGCTATCATCCAGAAGGCGAGGTCAGTACAGGTGCATCAAAGCTGGGACTGAGAGACTGAAAAAGAGCTTCTATCTCAAAGCCATCAGACTGTCAAACAGCAATCACTAGAACATCCCACCGGGGGCCAGCACAGAACATTTTTTTTAATGAAATTGTATGAAATGTATGCATTCACTACTGTAAGTTGCTCTGGATAAGAGCGTCTGCTAAATGACTAAAATGTAAATGTAAATGTAAACATTAGAGGCTGCTGCCTATAAGCATAGACTAGGAATCAATTGACCATTTTAAGGAATGGAACACTAGTCACTTTAATAATGTTTACATATCTGGCATTACTCATCTCATATGTGTTGTTAGGTCCTTATTTTTCAGAGTAAATAACTCACGGATACTAGATAAGCTTTAACCAAGTTTAATTCTTCCTAAAGGTTCTGTACAGCTGTAATCAGACAACCCAACATTTGCCCCACTCAGATATATATATCCCACTTAAGAATCAAATCCAATTTATTTATATAGCCCTTCTCACATCAGCTGATGCCACAAAGTGCTGTACAGAAACCCAGCCTAAAACCCCAAACAGCAAGCAATGCAGGTGTAGAAGCACAGTGGCTAGATAAAACTCCCTAGAAAGGCAAAAACCTAGGAAGAAACCTAGAGAGGAACCAGGCTATGAGGGGTGGCCAGTCCTCTTCTGGTTGTGCCGGGTGGAGATTATAACAGAACATGGCCAAGATGTTCAAATGTTCATAAATGAGCAGCATTTATGAGCAGCATTTACCTCAGGAGTAAATGTCAGTTGGCTTTTCATAGGCGATCATTGAGAGTATCTCTACCGCTCTTGCTGTCTCTAGAGAGTTAAAAACAGCAGGTCTGGGACAGGTAGCACATCCGGTGAACAGGTCAGAGTTCCATAGCCGCAGGCAGAACAGTCGAAACTGGAGCAGCAGCACGGCCAGGTGGACTGGGGACAGCAAGGAGTCATCATGCCAGGTAGTCCTGAGGCATGGTCCTAGGGCTCAGGTCCCCCGAGAGAGAGAAAGAAAGAAAGAAAGAAAGAAAGAAAGAAAGAAAGAAAGAGAGAATTAGAGAGAGCATGCTTAAATTCACACAGGACACTGGAGAAATACTCCAGATATAACAGACTGACCCTAGCCCCTCGACACATAATCTACTGCAGCATAAATACTGGAGGCTGAGACAGGAGGGGTCAGGAGACACTGTGGCCCCATCCGATGATACCCCCGACAGGGCCAAACAGGCAGGATATAACCCCACCCACTTTGCCACAGCCCCACACCACTAGAGGCATATCTTCAACCACCAACTTACCACCCTGAGACCTGAGACAAGGCCGAGTATAGCCCACAAAGATCTGCGCCATGGCACAACCCAAGTGGGGACGTCAACCCAGACAGGAAGACGACATCAGTGACTCAACCCACTCAGGTGACGCACCCCTCCTAGGGACGGCATGGAAGAGCACCAGTAAGCCAGTGACTTGGCCCCTGTAATAGGGTTAGAGGCAGAGAATCCCAGTGGAGAGAGGGGAACCGGCTAGACAGAGACAGCAAGGGTGGTTCGTTGCTCCAGTGCCTTTCCGTTCACCTTCACACTCCTGGGCCAGACTACACTCAATCATAAGACCTACTGAAGAGATGAGTCTTCAATAAAGACTTAAAGGTTGAGACCGAGTCTGCGTCTCTCACATGGGTAGGCAGAGCATTCCATAAAAATTGAGCTCTATAGGAGAAAGCCCTGCCTCCAGCTGTTTGCTTAGAAATTCTAGGTACAATAAGGAGGCCTGCGTCTTGTGACTGTAGCGTACGTGTAGGTATGTACGGCAGGACCAAATCGGAAAGATGGGTAGGAGCAAGCCCATGTAATGCTTTGTAGGTTAGCAGTAAAACCTTGAAATCAGCCCTTGCCTTAACAGGAAGCCAGTGTAGAGAGGCTTTGGTTCTAGTCAGGATTCTAGCAGCCCTATTTAACACTAACTGAAGTTTATTTAGTGCTTTACCTGGGTAGCCGGAAAGTAGAGCATTGCAGTAGTCTAACCTAGAAGTAAGAAAAGCATTGATTCATTTTTCTGCATCAATTTTGGACAGAACATTTCTGATCTTTGCAATGTTACGCAGATGGAAAAAAGCTGTCCTTGAAACAATCTTGATATGTTCGTCAAAAAAGAGATCAGGGTCCAGAGTAACGCCGAGGTCCTTCACAGTTTTATTTGAGATGACTGTACAACCATCAAGATTAATTGTCAGATTCAACAGAAGATCTCTTTGTTTCTTGGGATCTAGAACAAGCATCTCTGTTTTGTCCGAGTTTAAAAGTAGAAAGTTTGCAGTCATTCACTTCCTTATGTCTGAAACACAGGCTTCTAGCGAGGGCAATTTTGGGGCTTCACCATGTTTCATTGAAATGTACAGCTGTGTGTCATCCGCATAGCAGTGAAAGTTAACATTATGTTTTTGAATGACATCCCCAAGAGGTAAAATATATAGTGAAAACAATAGTGGTCCTAAAACGGAACCTTGAGGAACACCGAAATTTACAGTTGATTCGTCAGAGGACAAACCATTCACAGAGACAAACTGATATCTTTCCGACAGATAAGATCTAAACCAGGCCAGAACTTGTCCGTGTAGACCAATTTGGATTTCCAATCTCTCCAAAAGAATGTGGTGATCGATGGTATCAAAAGCAGCACTAAGGTCTTGGAGCACGAGGACAGATGCAGAGCCTCGGTCTGACGCCATTAAAAGGTAATTTACCACCTTCACAAGTGCAGTCTCAGTGCTATGATGGGGTCTAAAACCAGACTGAAGCATTTCGTATACATTGTTTGTCTTCAGGAAGGCAGTGAGTTGCTGTGCAACAGCTTTTTCTAAAAGTTTTGAGAGGAATGGGAGATTCGATATATGCCGATAGTTTTTTATATTTTCTGGGTCAAGGTTTGGCTTTTTCAATAGAGGCTTTATTACTGCCACTTTTAGTGAGTTTGGTACACATCCGGTGGATAGAGAGCCATTTATTATGTTCAACATAGGAGGGCCAAGCACAGAAGCTCTTTTAGTAGTCTAGTTGGAATAGGGTCCAGTATGCAGCTTGAAGGTTTAGAGGCCATGATTATTTTCATCATTGTGTCAAGAGATATAGTACTAAAACACTTGAGTGTCTCCCTTGATCCTAGGTCCTGGCAGAGTTGTGCAGACTCAGGACAACTGAGCTTTGGAGGAATACGCAGATTTAAAGAGGAGTCCATAATTTGCTTTCTAATGATCATGATGTTTTCCTCAAAGAAGTTCATGAATTTATTACTGCTGAAGTGAAAGCCATCCTTTCTTGGGGAATGCTGCGTTTTTTTGTGACAGTATCAAAAAGACATTTCGGATTGTTCTAATTTTCCTCAATTAGGTTGGAAAAATAGGATGAACGAGTAGCAGTGATGTCCCGCCCTGACCTTAGAGATCCTGTCTCTATTTTGGTTGGTCAGGGCGTGAGTTGGGGTGGGCATTCTATGTCCTTTTTTCTATGTTTGTTATTTCTTTGTTTCGGCCGGGTATGGCTCTCAATCAGGGACAGCTGTATATCGTTGTTGCTGATTGGGAGCCATACTTAGGCAGCCTGTTTTCCTTTGGGTTTTGTGGGTGGTTATTTTCTGTTTAGTCATTTGTTACCTGACATAACTGTTTAGCTGTTGCACTTTGGTTTTTTTCAGTGTTCATTCAAATAAATTTCATGATGAGCACTAACCACGCTGCGCCTTGGTCTACTCTTTCAGACGGCCGTTACAAGTGAGGGCTCTTCGATACTGCACGGTACTGTCTTTCCAAGCTAGTCGGAAGACTTCCAGTTTGGTGTGACGCCATTTCCGTTCCAATTTTCTGGAAGCTTGCTTCAAAGCTCGGGTATTTTCTGTATACCAGAGAGCTAGTTTCTTATGACAAATGTTTTTAGGGGGGCAACTGCATCTAGGGTATTGCACAAGGTTAAATTGAGTTCCTCAGTTAGGTGGTTAACTTATTGTTGTCCTCTGACGTCCTTGGGTAGGCAGAGGGAGTCTGGAAGGGCATCAAGGAATCTTTAGGTTGTCTGAGAATTTATAGCACGACTTTTGATGCTCCTTGGTTGGGGTCTGAGCAGATTATTTGTTGCGATTGCAAACGTAGATGGTCTGATAGTCCAGGATTATGAGGAAAAATATTAAGATCCACAACATTTACTCCATGGGACAAAACTAGGTCCAGAGTATGACTGTGACAGTGAGTAGGTCCGGAGACATGTCGGACAAAACCCACTGAGTCGATGGTGGCTCCAAAAGCCTTTTGGAGTGGGTCTGTGGACTTTTCCATGTGAATATTAAAATCACCACAAATGTGAATATTATCTGCAATGACTACAAGGTCCGATAGGAATTCAGGGAACTCAGTGAGGAACGCAGTATATGGCCCAGGAGGCCTGTAAACAGTAGCTATAAAAAGTTATTGAGTAGGCTGCATAGATTTCATGACTAGAAGCTCAAAAGACGAAAACGTCGGTTTTTTTTTGTAAATTGAAATTTGCTATCGTAAATGTTAGCAACACCTCCGCCTTTAGCGGGATGCGCGGGGGATATAGTCACTAGTGTAACCAGGAGGTGAGGCCTCATTTAACACAGTAAATTCATCAGGCTTAAGCCATGTTTCAGTCAGGCCAATCACATCAAGATTATGATCAGTGATTAGTTCATTGACTATAACTGCCTTGGAAGTGAGGGATCTAACATTAAGTAGCCCTATTTGAGATGTGAGGTATCACGATCTCTTTCAATAATGGCAGGAATGGAGGAGGTCTTTATTCTAGTGAGATTGATAAGGCGAACACCGCCATGTTTAGTTTTGCCCAACCTAGGTCGAGGCACAGACACGTTCTCAATGGGGATAGCTGAGCTGACTACACTGACTGTTTTAGTAGCAGACTCCACTAAACTGGCAGGCTGGCTAACAGCCTGCTGCCTGGCCTGCACCCTCTCTCATTGTGGAGCTAAGGGAGTTAGAGCCCTGTCTATGTTCGTAGATAAGATGAGAGCACCCCTCCAGCTAGGATGGAGTCCGTCACTCATCAACAGGCCAGGCTTGGTCCTGTTTGTGGGTGAGTCCCAGAAAGAGAGTCAATTATCTACAAATTCTATCTTTTGGGAGGGGCAGAAAACAGTTTTCAACCAGCGATTGAGTTGTGAGACTGCTGTAGAGCTCATCACTCCCCCTAACTGGGAGGTGGCCAGAGACAATTACTCGATGCCGACACATCTTTCTAGCTGATTTACACGCTAAAGCTATGTTGCGCTTGGTGACCTCTGACTGTTTCATCCTAACATCGTTAGTGCCAACGTGGATAACAATATCCCTATACTATCTACACTCGCCAGTTTTAGCTTTAGCCAGCACCCTCTTTAGATTAGCCTTAACGTCGGTAGGCCTGCCCCCTGGTAAACAGTGTATGATCGCTGGATGATTCGTTTTAGTCTACTACGGGTAATGGAGTCGCCAATGACTAGGGATTTCAATTTGTCAGAGCTAATGGTGGGAGCCTTCGGCGTCTCAGACCCCGGAGTAGAGACCAGAGAAGGCTCGGCCTCAGACTCCGACTCGTTGCTTAATGGAGAGAACCGTTTGAAAGTTTCTGTCGACTGAATGATCGACACCGGCTGAGCATTCCTACAGCATTTCCCTCCAGAAGCCATGAGAAAGTTGTCCGGCTGCGGGGATCGTGCGAGGGGATTTATACTACTATCTGTACTTACTGGTGGCACAGACACTGTTTCATCCTTTCCTACACTAAAATTACCCTTGCCTAACGATTGCGTCTGAAGCTGGGCTTGCAGCACAGCTATCCTCGCCGTAAGGCGATCGTTCTCCTGTATATTATGAGTACAGCGACTGCAATTGGAAGGCATCATGTTAATGTTACTACTTAGCTTCGGCTGTTGGAGGTCTTGACGAACCATGTCCAGATAAAGCGTCCGGAGTGAAAAAGTTGAATGAAAAAAAAGTTGAGTGAGGGAAAAACTAAAAATATAAACAGTAATTAAAAACTGTAAAGTTGTCAGGTAGCAAATTAAGGTTCACTTCTCCTTCTCTCCAATCCTTCTTATGGTTTAACAGGAAAAGAGTAACAAGATCCCAAACCGTTATTACTCCCTTCAGATGACCTGTCCTCACCTCCTGACCTCAACCGCTCCTTCACCTAATCCACAGATGTCCATCTGTCTTTCCTGTATCAACACGGTGCTCTGCTCCCGTCCCCCAACACATTCCAACACATTCCACAGCTATCTGTCTTGCTACAGAGGCCCAGTCTCTTTCTCCTTTGATTCTATACTTCTTTCCTATCATTTATTTAATATCTCAATGTTCAAAATGTCGAATCCAACACTATATACTGTTTTCTATACTATTCTACGGTATCTTAGTCACTTAATGTTTACATCTTAATGTTTACATCTCATCTCTATATACTGTTTTCTATACAATTCTATGGTATCTCATTCACTTAATAATGCTTACATATCTGGCATTACTCATCTCATATGTATATACTGTTTTCTATACAATTCTATGGTATCTCATTCACTTAATAATGTTTACATATCTTTCATTACTCATCTCATTTGTATATGCTGTTTTTCTATACTATTCTACTGTATCTTAGTCTGTTCCGCTCAGACATCGCTCGTCCATATGTATATAGTCTTAATCCATTCCTACTTAGATTTGTGTGTATTGGGTATATGCTGTGTAATTTGTTAGATATTACTGCACTGTCGGAGATAGAAGCACAAGCATTTTGCTACACCCGCAATAACATCTGCTAATCACGTGTATGTGACCAATAACATTTTATTTGAACTTTATGTGCAATTCCTGGTCTACGGCAGCATTTGGAACTGTCGATCAATGTTAAGCTTGGAACTTAACATTGTTGTCATGTATCGCCCACCTGGTGCCCTTAGAGAGTTACTCAATGAGATTGACACCTTGATAAGCTCATTTCCTGACTATGCTCTTCGTATTGGGCAACTTCAACCTCCCGATGTTTGCCTTTGATTCATTTCTTTCCAACTCTTTCTTTCCCCTCCTTGCCTCTTTTGACCTCACCCTTTCCCAGTCCCCTCCCACTCACAAGGCATACACTTGACTTCATCTTTACTAGAGGCTGTTCGCCTACTAATCTCACGGCAACCCACTTCCAGGTCTCTGTTCTCCTACTAATCTCACGGCAACCCCCTTCCAGGTCTCTGTTCGCCTACTAATCTCACTGCAACCCCCTTCCAGGTCTCTGTTCTCCTACTAATCTCACTGCAACCCCCCTCCAGGTCTCTGATCACTACTTTGTTTCCTTTTCTGTCTCCCTTTTCTCCAACCCTAGCCACTCAGCCCTACCCAGATGGTCATGCGCTGTCACAATCTTCACTCTCTCATCTTCTATCCTATCATCTCTCCCTTCTGCTAAAACCTTCTCCCGCATGTCTCCTGGTTCTGCCTCTTCGATCCTACTATCTTCCATTTCTGAATCCTATGATTCGCACTGTCCCCTTTCCTCCCGGCCAACTCGGCCCTCCCCTTCTGCTCCATGGCTAAGTGACTCATTGCAAGCTTACAGAACAGGGCTGGAAAACTAAACTTCCGGAGAACCTATCATAATTTCACTCCCTACTCTCCACCTTCTCTTCCTTTTTATCCGCAGCTAAAGCCACATTCTATCACAATACATTTCAAGCTTTTTCCTCTACCCCTAGGAAACTCTTTTGCACCTTCTCTGCCCTCCCTAATCTTCCACCCCCTCCCACTTCATCCTCCCTCTCTGCGAACGACTTTGTCATCCACTTTAAAAAGAAGGTTGACGACATCCGCTCCTCATTCACACCTATTTAGTCCACTGGTCCCACTCACACAGAACTACCCTAGACCTTAACCTCTTTCTCCCTTCTCTCTCCAGTTGAAATCCTGCGACTAGTGAGGTCCGGATGACCGACAACCTGCATGCTCTATCCAATCCCCTCCTCCAGACCATCTTTGGAGACCTTCTCCCATTCTTCATCAACTCGTTCCTGACCACTGGCTGTTTCCCCTCTGACTACAAAATGGACAAAGTTGCTCCCCTCCTCAAGAAACCAACACTCAACCCCTCTGACATCAAAAACTACAGGCCGTTATCCCTTCTTTCTTTTCTTTCCAAAACACTTGAGGGTGCTGTCTCTGATCAGCTCTCTCACCATCTCTCTCAGAATTACCTTCTTGACCCTAACAAGTCAGGCTTCAAGATGGGTCACTCAGCCAAGACTGAATCTCTCTCCTCTGTTCTCATCCTCCTAGATCTATCCACTGCCTTCGACACCGTGAACCATCAGATCCTCCTCTCCACCCTCTCAGGGCTGGGCATCTCAGACTCTTGGATTGCATCCTACCTGCCAGGCTGCTCCTACCAGGTGATGTGGAGAGGATACTGGTGTCCCGCAGCGATCTGTCCTAGACCCTCTTCTCTCTATACACCAAGTCACTCGCCTCCGTCATATCCTCACATGGTATCTCCCATCATTGCTATGAGGATGACACAACTACATTTTTCCTTCACCCATTCTGACACCCAGGCGGCAACGCACATCTTTGAGTGCCTGGCAGATATATCAGCTTGGATGCCCGCTCCAAGACCGCTCCATCATGGTTGACAACTCCACCCATAGTGAAAAAACAACCTTGGCGTGACTTTGGACAACACCCTGTCGTTCTCTGCAAACATCAAAGCAGTGACTCGCTCCTGCAGGTTCACGATCTACAACATCCGTAGAGTACAACCCTACCTCACACAGGAAGCGGCGCAGGTCCTAATCCAGGCACTTGTCATCTCCCGTCTGGACTACTGTAACTCGCTGTTGGCTGGGCTATCCGCTTGTGCCATCAAACCCCTGCAACTTATCCAGAATGCTGCAACCCGCCTGGTGTTCAACTGTCCCATGTTCTCCCATGTCATCCCACCCCGCCGCACACTGCACTGGCTACCAGTCGAAGCTCGCATCCACTATAAGATGTTACTTGCCTACGGAGCAGCAAGAAGAACTGCCCCTCTCTACCTTCAGGTTCTGTTCAAACCCTACACCCCAACCGAGTACTCCGCTCTGCCACCTCTGGTCTCTTGGCCCTCCCACCCATATGGGAGGGCAGCTACCGCTCAGCCTTGTCCAAGCTCTTCTCTGTCCTGGCACCCCAATGGTGGGACCAGCTTCCCCCTGAAGCTAGGACAGCAGAGTCCCTGTCCACCTTCCAAAAACATCTGAAACTCTACCTCTTATTAAATAATCCCACAGCACCCCGCCTTGCAGCCCCTCATCAACCCCCCCCCCCCCCCATCATGATCTAACATTCGCACTTGACTCTTTTCTTCTCCTTATTATCTCTGACTTTGCTGATGTACTTACAGGTTTCCATCCAATTGGCGACAGATTTTCATGCGAATATTCTAAAATCAGTATCATAAAATATGCGCATTTTCTCCACCAGTGTTGTGTTTCCACCAAACTGACTTGTTGCAGGTAAAAATGAGTGCGTGATGACGTAGTGCACACAAAATGTACTTTTTTCCTTAAGTTTTCATGTACCGGATAAAAATAGAATGTTTAATGTGTCACAAAAACTGTTGCATTACATAGTAAATGTGTCTACCCTTATCTTGGCACATGCGCTCAAGCTAACAGCTCGCAGATACAGAGCGGGTAGGCTAGTCTACATGATGAGATTATGGATAAGAGCGAAAATGTGTTTATTTGTCAAAAGAGCCGTCAAGCATTGATTATCACGTCACCAGAATAAGACCGTCGACATTTATTGGAAAGGAGCATCAAGCTCATCACCGTGGACTTTCACCACCCTGTGAAGTTCATCATTTATTTAATCTGTAGCCTAATTTAAACTGCATGGTTTCCGGAGTCATACAGGGAGGACCACACACCATGTCATCGTGTGACTCCAAGTTTACTTTGATACAATGGTTTTTATATAAATATTTGTGCGCATAAAGGTGTTCCCATCTCCATTTCTTGCATAATACATTTTACAGACACAAACGTTGAACAAACAAATGATCTGTCAGCATTTATAAAATCGTACCGAAACTTCCTGTTTCTATCACAGCTGTCATAATTTTTTTTATATGGTTTGACTTTACTTGCATAAAAACTGAGGATGGAAAGTCCAGTGGAGGCTGATGGGAGGAGTTATAGCAGGACGGGCTCATTGTAATGGCTGGAATGGAATAAATGGAACAGAGTTTCCCTATGTTTGATGTGTTTTATATCGTTCCATAGATTCCACTCCAGCCATTACAACGAGCCTGTTCTCCTATAGCTCCTCCTACCAGCCTCCTCTGATGGAAACGTGGTTTATGACTGTGATATGTGGTTGTCCCGCCAACTATCTTAAGATGAATGCACTAACTGTAAGTCACTCTGGATAGGAGCGTCTGCTTAAATGACTCAAATTTAAATGTACATTTATCCAAAATACAGAGGTAGTAATTGTGGATACTGTAAGCTGTTCAGAACCCCAAATGGGTCTGTAAACTCAGGCCGGGATTCAATCAGATTGCACTTTGTTGACAATGCACCCTTTAAAGGCAATGTTCCCGCGTTTGCGGAAACTGAATCTGAAATACAGTTCAGTTTCAAAACAACACATTTAAATCTAAATCACTTTTTACCACAATACATTTTTAACTGTAATTTCAAAACAACGTTGGGGCTCTATTTTCGGCTGGCATTTTCAATTTTGTCATGTAAAAACTGGCGCACTGCCATTTTCCAGCCGCTGAGGCTGTCCAGCTCGCTTGCTTTCTGATGGGAGGGGTGGAAATATGAGGTTTGTCCTTAAAAACATGATCCAAAGTGCTAATTTCAGGCAGCGCTGGTAGGGATATTAAATGGGGAGAACACCCGTGGCGTGCATGCAATACAACTTTTGGAGAAGTGTGAATGCGATCTGTGATATGGTTCCAATATGTTCAGTATATAAAACATTATATTTGGGAGCAGTATACGGTGAGTGGACATCCTCCCTTTCTCTTTACATGGGATCTTTGTCCAGCTACTGTAAAAAGTTTGGATGTGTGTAAAACCCTCAATAGTCTGCGTTGTTTAATAGGCTATTACATGTCCACGGAAAGCTATTATTTTTGGGGGGCGCCAGGACCATTCACAGTTTAGCTCAACACTGATCGGCTATTATTTTATACTTTATTTATCAAGGGAGGCCAAATGCTCGCTGGCTTTCTTTGCATTCAATGCTATGGGCGGCCACAATGTCATACTCTTTTTGACCAGACAGCATCAGATAGCTGACCTACACATACAGAGACAGAGTGGTGCTGTTTTCCATAGCTAGGATGCTTTCTCCGGTGAGATGCATTGAACCTCTTGCAAATTGAAGGAACATTATGCAACACAGAGAGACTATTGTGTTTCATAATTATATACAGTTGAAGTCGGAAGTTTACATACGATTTTCAACCACTGCACAAATTTCTTGTTAACAAACTATAGTTTTGGCAAGTCGGTTAGGACATCTACTTTGTGCATGACACAAGTAATTTTTCCAAAAATTGTTTACAGACATATTATTTCACTTAAAATTCACCCTATCACAAATTCCAGTGGGTCAGAAGTTTACATACACTAAGTTGACATTGCCTTTAAACAGCTTGGAAAATTCCAGAAAATGATGTCATGGCTTTAGAAGATTCTGATAGGCTAATTGACATAATTTGAGTCAATTGGAGGTGTACCTGTGGATGTATTTCAAGGCCAACAGTGAGGGAAAAAAATATTTGATCCCCTGCTGATTTTGTACGTTTGCCCACTGACAAAGAAATTATCAGTTTATAATTTTAATGGTAGGTTTATTTGAACAGTGAGAGACAGAATAACAACAACAAAAATCCAGAAAAACGCATGTCAAAAATGTTATAAAATGATTTGCATTTTAATGAGGGAAATAAGTATTTGACCCCTCTGCAAAACATGACTTAGTACTTGGTGGCAAAACCCTTGTTGGCAATCACAGAGGTCAGACGTTTCTTGTAGTTGGCCACCAGGTTGGCACACATCTCAGGAGGGATTTTGTCCCACTCCTCTTTGCAGATCTTCTCCAAGTCATTAAGGTTTTGAGCCTGATGTTTGGCAACTCGAACCTTCAGCTCTCTCCAGATTTTCTATGGGATTAAGGTCTGGAGACTAGCTAGGCCACTCCAGGACCTTAATGTGCTTCTTCTTGAGCCACTCCTTTGTTGCCTTGGCCGTGTGTTTTGGGTCATTGTCATGCTGGAATACCCATCCACGACCCATTTTCAATGCCCTGGCTGAGGGAAGGAGGTTCTTACCCAAGATTTGACGGTACATGACCCCGTCCATCGTCCCTTTGATGCGGTGAAGTTGTCCTGTCCCCTAAGCAGAAAAACACCCCCAAAGTATAATGTTTCCACCTCCATGTTTGACAATGGGGATGGTGTTCTTGGGGTCATAGGCAGCATTCCTCCTCCTCCAAACATGGCGAGTTGAGTTGATGCCAAAGAGCTCCATTTTGGTCTCATCTGACCACAACACTTTCACCCAGTTGTCCTCTAAATCATTCAGATGTTCATTGGCAAACTTCAGACGGGCATGTATATGTGCTTTCTTGAGCAGGGGGATCTTGCGGGCACTGCAGGATTTCAGTCCTTCACGGCGTAGTGTGTTACCAATTGTTTTCTTGGAGACTATGGTCCCAGCTGCCTTGAGATCATTGACAAGATCCTCCTGTGTAGTTCTGGGCTGATTCCTCACCGTTCTCATGATCATTGCAACTCCACGAGGTGAGATCTTGTATGGAACCCCAGGCCGAGGGAGATTGACAGTTCTTTTGTGTTTCTTCCATTTGCGAATAATCGCAACTGTTGTCACCTTCTCACCAAGCTGCTTGGCGATGGTCTTGTAGCCCATTCCAGCCTTGTGTAGGTCTACAATCTTGCTCCTGACATCCTTGGAGAGCTCTTTGGTCTTGGCCATGGTGGAGAGTTTGGAATCTGATTGATTGATTGCTTCTGTGGACAGGTGTATTTTATACAGGTAACAAACTGAGATTAGGAGCACTCCCTTTAAGAGTGTGCTCCTAATCTCAGCTCGTTACCTGTATAAAAGACACCTGGGAGCCAGAAATCTTTCTGATTGAGAGGGGGACAAATAATTATTTCCCTCATTAAAATGCAAATCAATTTATAACATTTTTGACATGTGTTTTTCTGGATTTTTTTGTTGTTATGCTGTCTCTCACTGTTCAAATAAACCCACCATTAAAATTATAGACTGATCATTTCTTTGTCAGTGGGCAAATGTACAAAATCAGCAGGGGATCAAATTATTTTTTCCCTCACTGTAGGTGGTAATCTCATTGATCAATGTCTCAACCAAATATGACCAAATAATCCACAGTGAAATTATGTGGTGTTCTCAATGAAAAATTATGTGGTGTTCTCAAAAAAAATCTGATACCCCCAAAAAAGAAAAATGGCGTTCAATAAAATAGTCAGGCGATGACTTGTTCCTTTAGGACTCGGACATTCCACTGAAATAGCCAACTCAGACAAGACCACACCATAATAAGATTTGTCCAATCAAGTGTGGGGTCAGGAGTCAATTGCATAGCTTCCTCTGGATAAAGGTCATGGGGAGGTTATGTTCATTCTAGGATCACACATTCAAATGAATCAGGGGTTACAACTGTATAGACTACCCCTGCACATACTGTGTGGCCTCACAATTTATGGGTGATTAGTTTCATGGTATGTTAAAAATGGCTTTGTCAACATGTTTTATGAAATATGGCAAATCAAATTGAGGGAGACTGCAAACTTAAGTTATGCCCTTCCTTTTAAAATATACTGTCTGTGGTCCGTTCTGGCATCTTTAGGATGGTTTAAAACACATAAATTCTATTCATTCAGGGTATAATATTAGAGGTTGACAGTAAAATATCTGTGTATTAAAGTTATTAAATATAGAAAAGAATAATCAAATAGACAAATACTTCAAACAGTTCTTGAATGCAAAAAGATGTTATCACAAGTCACCAACAGGTCCATCTCCATAGGGGAAAAGGTCAACTGCTTCTTCTAATAATGTTGAACATTCCACCATAATAACTTCATAGAGATTTGGAAGTTAAGATCACATAGCTCACTTTCCAAACAGCAAATGAATACAATTATAAAAAAATATCTACATTACTATGAAGGTCATTATTATGTAATTTACAAAAAGACTGCTTGTGACTGGCCACCTCTGCCATATGTGCCTGAGATAGTGAGATGCTTGTTGCAATAGTCATCCCAGGACAGGTTCTCAGTCTCCCTGCACTCAGAAGTCTTGATGCAGCAAGGCAAGGTGTGCCATAGGCAATACTGTAATGGGGAGGCGTTTTTCTAAAAGAGTTTGCAGGAGGACCATACTGCACCAATTTAAAGCCTTTCAGAAGAAAAAATAAATATCCCAAAAGTTGTGCACTGGGCCTTTAATAGCCCTGTATTTGCTGACCGATATAGCCGTCTGTAGCGCGGGCAAATGATTTACTTTTCTGCTCCCATACCCTATGGCTTTTGTTGCTGTTTTCATTTTGGGGGGATATTCTGTGCCATTGATGTCGGTATCTGTTCACACAGTACCGGACAGGACCGGGAGCCGCTACAGTTCTGTTCATGGGGTCGACTGAATCTGCGCAGCAGCGGGAGGATAGCCGCAAGTGCGACGACGAGGAAGCAGTGGCAGATGAGGAGAGTGCGAACAACCTACAGGATGCCGAGACTCCTGATGCCAAGGTAAAACTAAATAGTAGATTGATGTATTGACAACTAACCCAACAGGAAACACATTTCTATATCTACAGCATCACCAAGGGGATGTTGTCCTTAAATAGCTGAAGTGACATTTAGGGAACGTTTTAAATATGGACAGAGGAGTGCATAAACAATCACCACACTGTTACAGTAATTATACATGCATCTTATTATGTCTTCTTATTAAATGGTAGGCTTTTATTAGCCTATGTATGTCTCCTGACATTCAAGTGAAAGGCTTATATGGACAATTAAAGCCACACAATAAGAGACGATGCTTCTCAACTGTCTGTGAAGTGTTGTTTTTGTCGGGCTGCAGAGATAAGGTTGGTTATTCAGTTGATTGACGTGAGCACCAGCGCCAGATACCGACCCCATTTAACAACAATACATTTGATACAGTATCTATTTTCACTGCTTCACAAAGTATTCCACTTCATTCCAAAGTATTTAAATGAATTAAATGGCACTGGAATAGGCTAGATATAAAATCAAAAGGGTTACATTTTCACTATTGGAAATTGTCCAACCATTATCTTTCCAGGATATATATTAGCCATATCTATGACTAAAATGAGAAGACGTTTTACAATCGGAAATGATACAATATCTCTGATGTAAAACATGTCAAATGGCCACCGGAATATTACATTGACCCCCCATGTGTTTGTACACTGCTGCTACTCGCTGTTTATTATCTATGCATAGTCACTTCACCCCTACCTACATGTACAAATTACCTCAACTAACCTGTACCGCCGCACACCGACTCGGTACCGGTACCCCCTGTATATAGCCTCGTTATTGTTATGTTATTGTGTTACTTGTATTTTTTTACTTTAGTTTATTTGGTAAATATTTTCTTAACTCTTCTTGAACTGCACTGTTGGTTAAGGGCTTGTAAGTAAGCATTTCATGGTAGGTTTACACTTCTAGTATTCGGCGCATGTGACAAATAAAGTTTGATTTGATGTTCTCTTTTTAGTCATAGTTATGGCCTGATACATATAGGCTATTCTTTAGTTTATTCCTATTGACTTGCTTTACCAAGGATCACCTTCAGTGCTCGGTTGTCTCCACCAAGTCTGTCCCCAAATAATTTGATTTGCTGGTTTTAAGCATTCAACTTTCAAATAGGTATTTGTTGGTTGTTGCTGGGTGCTATCGTCCTCCATCAGCACCGGCCTGTAGCCTACCTGCCCTAAACTCTCTCCTGGCCCCTTACACTAAGTCTGAATTTGTCCTGCTAGGCGACCTAAACTGGGACATGTTTGAACCACCTGACCAAGTCCTAATTTTGTCTAGCCTTTTAATCATTATATGTGTTATTGTTTTTACCATCAAGGACCACTTTGGAAACAAGTGTTTTAATGAATACTTTCAAGTGATATCCTCTGGGTCCACATTGTACATTTTGTTGTATATGTCTGTTACCCAAAATAAATTCAATTCAAAGCAAAGGGACTCCCTAAATTTTTCTCAGAGTATTACCAATCCCACAAGATATGACTCCAAACACCCAGAAAAGGCTACTCTCCTCGATGTTATCCTCACAAATAATCCTGATAGGTATCAGTCTGGTGTTTTCTGTAATGACCTTAGTGATCACTGTTTTACAGCCTGTGTTCGTAATGGCTGCTCAGTAAAACGACCTGTCCTGATTTGTCATAGACGCTTGCTAAAAAACTTTAATGAGCAAGCCTTGCTTCATGAACTGGCCTCTGTAAAATTGTATAGAATCAGCTTGATCCCCCTCTGTCGAAGACTTGGAATTAATTTTTTTGATATTTTCAGTGGTATTGTTAACAAACACGTCCCCATAGGGAAAATAAGAATTAAAAACAGGTTCAGCCCCTGGTTCGACCGTGATCTTGCCGAGTTACTCCACCTCAAGAATTGCATTAGGCGAAAGGCTCGACACACGCATACTCAGGCTGACTGGCTCTCGTTCAGGCAAATGAGAAATAAGTGCACTCAGGCTATCCGGAAGGCCAAAGTTAGTTACTTTAAGGAGCAGTTCTCTCTCTGTGGGTCTAACCCCAAGAAGTTCTGGAAAACGGTTAAAGACCTGGAGAATAAACCCTCCTCCTCACAGCTGTCCCTTAATGTTGATGATGTGGTTGTTACTGACAAGGAGCACATGGCTGAGCTCTTTAATCAACACTTCATTAAGTCAGGATTCCTATTTGACTCAGCCATGCCTCTTAGCCCGTCCAACATTTCCCATGGGAAATGGGAACCCCTTCTAATGCGACTAGCCCCGATGCTCCTCTCTCTTTTTCCCCTGCACTGCTACAAAGTTTCTCCTTGCAGGCGGTCACTGGGTCCGAGGTGCTAAAGGAGCTCCTAAAACTTGACCCCAACAAAAACATCTGGGTCAGATGGTTTAGACCCTTTCTTGTTTGTACCATGTTTTGTGCTAGTACCATGTTGTTCTGCTGCCATGTTGTGTTGCTACCATGTTGTGTTGCTACCATACTGTGTTGTCATGTGTTGCTGCCTTGCTATGTTGTTGTCTTAGGTCTCTCTTTATGTAGCGTTGTCTCTCTTGTCATGATGTGTGTTTTATCCTATATATTTTTATTTATTTTGAATCCCAGCACCCGTCCCCGCAGGAGGCCTTTTGGTAGGCCTCTTGTAAATAAGAATTTGTTCTTAACTGACTTGCCTAGTTAAATAAAAGGTTAAATAAAAGGTTAAATAAAATCCAAATTAAGTCCTTTACTTTCTTAGTAGGCTCTCTCTAATAACTTGGAGTTTATATCATTCTCACAATACAATCTCATAGCAAATATTTCAGTTTTATCCCACATGAAAATTACAATAGTTTATTTATGTATGAATACTGTAGTATTACTAAAGTTACAAAACTGCTGTGTTTTTGCAAACATTACTGTAGTATCTACTAGTGTTTTTTTGCAGATAAAAGTGTAAAAAGGCCTATTCACTATAGCATTCTACAGTATACTACAAAATGCTATAGTAAGTACTACACATGATCGAGGGATACTACAGTGTGTAGTATATTATAAACTGGGTGGTTCGAGCCCTGAATGCTGATTAGCTGACAGCTGTGGTATATCAGACCGTATACTGTACCAAGGGTATGACAAAACATGTATTTTTACTTCTCTATTTATGTTGGTAACCAGTTTATAACAGCAATAAGGCACTTTGGGGGTTTGTGGTACATGGCCAATATACCACGGCTAAGGGCTGTATCCAGACACTCCGCTTTGAGTCGTGCAAAAGAACAGCCCTTAGCCGTGGTATATTGGCCATATATCACACCTTGTGCCTTATTGCTTAAGTATACTACAGTTTACGACAAAATTCTATTGTAAGTACTGTAGTATTCTATAGTAAACTGTAATATTTTATCATGTGAGATTAGGCTACATATTTTATAGGCATGGTCAAAGGGCAATACATCTACAGCTCTGTAAGGGACCTGACTGTTCATATTCAATTACACATTGTGTCACTGTCCTTTTTGACACTTCTCTGCGAGTCAATGTTTGGCTTTTGATTGTGTGTTGCTATTGTTATGCTGCCTCTTAGCCAGATCTTCCCTGAGAATAATATGTCATCCTCAATGGGACTAACCTTAAAGAGATACCATCTTCCAGTGTCATTGGAGGGTCCATTCATTATTTGCACTATCATGGTCCATGTTTGACTTTTCAGTTGTTGGAGACTGTAGAATACCAGTGGAAACTGTTACTAGTGGAATGGTGACCTTCCATTCTTAGATGTATCTAAGGGCTTGATTCAATCCGTATAGCCCAAGTTCAGCGCTATAGTGCGATTGAAGTTTAAAGACAATGTTGCCACGTTTGCGGAGGCTGCATTCACGGTAAACGCTGCGTAAGTCGGCTCAATCGGTAATTACCTTTACATTTCAACTGAGCTATAGCGCTGAACTTTGGCGATACGGATTGAATCTAGCCCTAAATTAAGTGTGGGACCCTAGAGAGAGAGAGAGAGAGAGAGAGAGAGAGAGAGATGGAATTTCACCTTGTCTGCACTCTTTATAAAGCATTGATTATCTTTGCACTGTAAGACATGATGAGCTCAGCTGTGGGTGAGCAGGAAGTCTGTTAGCTGTGTCTGAGGACTCAAATTCTTCATTAAATACTTAGGTTACACATCATAATAACTTTCCAGATTAAGCCATTATAAATGCTTTTAACATGTGTAGATGCTTACAAAGGCTTTACAAATGTTGACAAATAATTACTTTTTTGTCGTTGTTTATAAATAGATAATAGATAGATAATTAAATTAAATAGATGAATTAAAAGCGTATTCATGATCATTTATTACCAAATGTTACCACTTGATTACCAATTTAGATATTCAAGGGATTAAAAGGAAACAACTACAATGGATTGTTGCTGAGGGTTTGTGTGTGTGTGTGTGTGTGCTCTGTTTTAGAGAACCACTCCACAGCAGGGATGGATAGAATCATGAGTCAGCAGCCGCTATGGTCCAGCCAACTGAGCCAAGTCTTTCTACATGGATGCTACCCAATTGGCACCCTATTTAGTTGTTGCCATTTAGGACAGACAGCAAAACAGGGAAAGTACATGTGGGTTGTTGAGTCCGTCACTAAAAGTCACAAGAATTTGTCACAACGTAAAAGCGATGTAATGACACGAGGAACCATTGTGCAATGTTTATTTTGCACCTTGTCTCATGCATATTGGTCCAAAAACTGTGTAGAAAACATTGAACATTACCACATTATAGAAACGAATGAAGGAAGACGTACTTTGCTGTGTGTTTTGGTCAGCATGTTTCTTGCAATGTTATTAGAGATGAACTATCTTCAGAGTAATGACTCGAGACGTCGGTTATAAGGCGAAAGCTTTTTTTTTTTTATTGATAAAACTTGTTCACGTTACATTTTGCCACTTTAGATTCTACAAAACAATAAAAGAAAGTTGCTAGCGCAAGCCACGCTAATCACTTGTTGGATTCTTACCTGGACCACGACTGAAACATTGACATGTTTAAGATGAGATAGAGGCCCATTCGCTATTGTTCTTTGTTGTCTAGTAGTCATAGAATGACGAGCATCATCGGTGTCTCCTTGTAATACATTTCAGCACAGCCCAAACACTACTGTTAATCATTTGTGCCTGAGATTCCTTTTAGTAACCCAAGTTCTACAAATCTTCCAAGCTTATTTGTCTGAGGTGGCATATTCTCAGATTTTTTTGCATGCAAAATTATCATAATTTCATAGAGGACGTCCTGGTTCCTGATAAGTTTAAAGCAATAAATAACATTACAGGATAACATGACTCATGCACTAATACTGCTATTGCAGTCTTAAAAGCTGTCCCCCCTTTCTCCCAAAGGGAAAATATGATTCTGAAAAAAAGTGCATTTTCATGTATTTAATCCTTAAGAGTCTATTGGCACATCCGTGCGTCAATCTAATTAACATAATACAACAATTCCCATAAAAAATTAAGCTGGAGATATCATCTGCCTATGTTGGCCTTCCGCATCTTCAGTGGAAGGTGGCCGAGCTACAGCTGTGTTTGTCAGATCATGAGATATTCCGAAAATTGGCCTACAAACTATTATGCTATTACTCTCACGAACTTGATGGTGTTCTCCATCAAGATACCTAAAAGACGTCCTAAAATTAAAAATCAAATAGCTAAATGATCCATGTTATTTTACAATAATTCCATATGCTAGTTTAGTACCCCCCCACCCCAGAGGTTAAGTTATGTTGTATGTATGTGTATATATATACACATACATACATACATACATACATATATACATACATACATACATACATACATACATACATACATACATACATACATACATACATACATACATACATACATACATACATACATACATACATACATACATACATACATACATATATATACACATCTCAAAATGTTCCCTTCTCTGTTTTAGTTACTCCAAAAGAATGGACAGATCTCCGGGCTGAGTGAAAAAGCAGCAGGCAAGACTGAGGAGGTCAACGGCCTGTGTGAAGACAGGGTCGTTGCAGACGGTGAGTCATCACAGTGTGGACGAGAGTTAATTTGTGTGTGAATGAGAAAGGATTTACTTCTGGCTTCTTTGAAAAAGAGTTCAGTTGTTTCCTCAAGTTCTTACAATGTTACGATCATGGTGAACACTTCACATTAAGCTATATATGTGGTTGTAAAGAGTTTATTTGTAGTTTATAATTATAGGTTATTTGTATGAATCAGGCAATTTAACAGTTTTGGGTAATGCATATTTGTTTTTTCATTGCAGTTGGTGAGATAAATTCAGTTATAATTTCTCAGAATAAGGACATTCCGGAGACGATAGAGACTCTCACAAAGAAGATACCACCTCTGGAAAACTTGATGGGAAGGAATCACCAGATGCAGATGATGAGGCATCAACAAATGAGACTGAAACAGAAGTTAAATTAAATGAAGTCAATGAACGTTTAAAAAAATTATTCCGTTCAATTGGTTTAAAATTCACATTGAAAAAAGACTGACACAACACAAGAAGAAGTGAGCCCTAAGAAAGTAGAGGGTGAAGCAAGAACTCCTGAGGATATGAAGGACACAGAAGAGACCACTATAGATAATGCTGAGGAGAATACCGAGCAGATCTGACTGATGATACAATAAAATACATTGTTGGTGATACACCAAAAGAGTCTGTTGGCGATACACTAAAAGAACTTGTAGATGATACACTAGAAAAACTTGTTGACGAAATACTAAAAGAGCCTGCTGATGATATACCAGATGAGCCTACTGATGATACACAAAAAGAGCTTGTAGATGATACACTAGAAGCGCATATCGACGATGCACCGAATGAGGTTGTTGATGACACAACAGAGGAACCTGCTGATGATTGTACCTCTTGCCATATGATGACAGACCTCACATTTGTGAAATCTTCTCAATAAAACTACCAAGGAACATACCACAGAAATGATAGAACCTAAGGAGGAAGTCACACCTGAAGAAGTGGCAAAGGTAGAGAGAGAGGCAGAGGCACCAGCCCCACTGGTTCCGGTAGTTGACCAAATGTCTCCATTGAAACGTTTTTTCCTGACAGGAAAAATACACAAGCAGGTCAAGCAAGAACCCACAAAAGAATACAAGGTGGAACCTAAGGATGAAGTCAAGGAAGAACCTACAGTAGAACCCAAGACAGAACCCAAGGATGAACCCAAAGAGGAACCAAAGGAAGAAGTCAATGGGAAACCTAAGGACAAAGTCAAGGAGAAAGTAGAGGAGGAAGTCTTCCCAACCGAAGAGACAGAGGCACCAGCATCAACCATTCTGGATGTTGAAGAAGAAATTATATCCCCGATTAAGAAGTTTTTCACTACTGGAATCTTTGCCAGTTTAAAGAAAAAGAAAAAGCTTATAGAAGAGGAAACGCCCAAATATGAGACCATTGAGAAGGAACAGGAACTGCAAAGCATTGAAAAACAGGAGGACGTAAACACACAAGAGGAAGCTGGACTTGAGCAAGAACCAACAAAAGAGGAGATCAGTCCAGGTGTTGAGGGGGAACAAAATGAGAAAGAACTTCAATTTGAAATTGCAGCCACAATGTTAGCGGGAGTAACAGATTCCCTAATGGCTGAGACATCCAATGTCCCCGAACTCACCGAACTCATTAAGAGTAATGTCTCTAAAACTAGTGGAAACAGAGAGGATGTTCTTGAAGAGCAGACAGCTACTAATATATTACAAACAATTATCTCAAATGAAGCTGAACTTCTTAGTTCAGGAAGTTCAGTCCAGGATTTTCTTGAAGACCAGTGTCCTTCTTGGAGTTTCGTAACCATTATAACAAATAAAGCTGAAACAAATGAAGCCAAACATCTTAGCTCTCAAAACAAAGTTAAAACACAGGAAAGTCTTGAAGAGCAGTCTCATTCTTGGGGATTTGTCACCGTCACAGAGGATGTTACTGAAGAGGAACCAGCTCCTGTGGTATTACTGACAGTTACCTCAAATGAGGCTAAACTTCTAAACTCTCAAGAGAAAGCTAAAAGCCAAGGAAGTCCAGTCCAGGATATGATTGACAAGCAGTCTTCTTCTTGGGGATTCCACACAGTTATCTCAAATGAAGCTGAACTTCTTAGCTCAGAAGAGAAAGCTAAAAATCAAGGAAGTCCACTCAGGAAGCTCTTGTCTGGAGCTGGTTTGAAGAAGCTTACTAGGAAGCGGAGAGGTTGTAAACCAGACAAGTTGACTGGATCTGGTGAGCATGTAGCTGAGGATCTACTGTCATCCACAGATTCAGTGGAGTACCAGAAAGGAGAAAGTACTGCCTCTCTGCCACAAGAATTAGCAGCAGAGCAGGTAAACGTGTCTGCTCAGGCTAGGTTGAGCCACGAATCAGATGATGTAACCTCTGACAGTGAAAGGAAGAAGGATGGTACCTGGACTTCCTTCAAAAAACGAATGACGCCCAAAAGACATCCCAAAAGATCCTCTGAGAGTGAGGATGAGTCAGCACTTGTAGGCTTACATGAGGAGCCAAAGCAAAGTGAAGGGGAGCAGGTACTAGAACATATCACAGAAGAGCCCAAAAAGAAGGTTGATATATCTGTTTCTTGGGAGGCTCTCCTATGTGGATCTGCAAAGAGGAGGGGCAGAAAAACATCGGACTCAGAGGAGGAAGCACCCATGAATGAAGGTAAAATACTAAGTGAACCAGGAAACACTGCAGAGTCGCCATTGGACAGTTCTCAGGAGAGAGGTTATGAACATTTTACCTCTTACCCTGAGCAAGTTGGAAGTCCCTCGGGGAGTGAAGGGGGGTCTACATGGAAATACCTTAAAAAGCTGATCACCTCAAAAACAAAGGCAAAAACCGAGGAGGCCGTCAAAGTTAGCTCACCAGAGCAGATGCAATCTGGCATCGAAATCACCAAAGAGAAGTCTTCTTTTTCTCTAAAGAAACTCATCCCTGGACGCAAAAAGGGAAAGCATGGAGAAAAGCAGGAACCAATATCTTCTGACGAGGCAGATAAGGGTGTTGGATCGGATGATGAGGACTCTGAAACGCCAGCAGTGGTCCCCATGTCAGAGTTTGATGCAGAAGAGCTAGGAGAGAAACACAACATATCAACTGAGGCTGTTATAGAAACTCCATTACACATAACAGAAGAAGAAACCCAGCCAGACATCTCTAGTACGTTCACCGAATCGGCCATACCCAAAGACACCCTGCCCACTGAAGCAGAGAAGGCTCAAGCCAAATATACTGTGGAACAGTTGGCCCCATCAACATCCCCCACTGCAATGGAAGACTTTGAGGACCTTACGGAATTCATAAGTAAACATCAGCAACTCAGTGATATACCTGAAGAAGGCTTAATAGAGGAGACCATTGCCACACAAGTGTCTACTCCTGAAGAAGCCAATCAAGACGATACCATAGCCGAGGACCTAATAGAGTTGACATCTGAAGCAGTCACTGCCCCAGAACCTCTAGATGAAGAAACAACAGAAATGGTTTCAGCAGTGTCACAGCTGACAGATGAGTCCCCCAAAACATCAGGCAGCACAACACCTGTCCCACTAGAATACGAGTTAAAGGATACAGAGTTACTTCTGCATGAGACTGTTGATACCATTAGCAGAACCCAAACTCTCTCATTGGTAAATACAAAAGACCCACATCTGGAAGCCATTTCAGTTTCTCCACAAATATTACACACACCAAAAGAGAAGGAAGCAACAGTTTTGATAGCTCATGAAAAATCAGATGCAGTTGAAATCCGCACAGGTGAAGAGTCTCAACAAATTGATGCTGTTGATAAAAGCCCAGGAACTCCTATGGTAGAGTGTCCATCTGAGGTCATTGAGGTAGTACCCACAGAGTTGGCACCTGAGGACACTGAAGAGTCTGATGCTGCAAGAATCACTACAGATGATTTACACAAAGCTGAAGATGAATCAATTCCAATCATGTGCATAGAAACTGAAAAAGACCCACAAACAGAATTGGTAAATGAGTTACAAGAGGCAAGACCAGAACTTGTAGCCTACATTAATTCAGAAGAAGGTGTAGCTCAGGTTGACGAAAAGGTGGTAGCAGAAGACACTCCACAGCCTGATACAGAGAGTCTGGATGTATCGGTCACAGACAAACTTATCTCCATACAACCTCTCACGGAGTTCACTCTTGAAGAAGAGAATGCGGAATTCCTGGATGTTGTGGAGGATGCTGCAGACAATGAGAATGCACCAGTTATAGAAACAATCACATGTGAGGTTCAAGATGTCACAGCTGCAATGCATGACGTTTCAATGTCGAAACCATCTGACGTTCTGGAATGTTTGATTGCCATAGTGACACCTGAAGTAGAATCCCCAGAGAAAAGGGATCCTGTGGGTTCTCTAAGACCACTTGAAGAGGCAAGACCAGTACTTGTCACCACCGTTAATTCAGAAGAAGCTCAGGTTGAAGGAAAGGACGTTCTGAAAACTTTGATTGCCGTAGTGGCACCTGAAGTAGAATCCCCAGAGAAGAAAGATCCTTTGGGTGCTCTAAGACCACTCATATGCGCTGCTATGGTTCAGACACTAAAGGTAGAGGACATGGTTGTGATGAAGAATGTGCCATCAGCACAGTTTGTTGATGGCCATGTGATCCAAGTACAAGTGACGGATGCAGAGCTAAAGTCAGCTGAAGAAATTGATGAGATAGTGCTTGAAGTGGGCTCATCTGGGGCAAATGATCACAAGATTATATTGCAACAGGTGAACACTGAGATTGAATCAGATGAAGCAAATGTTGAGACAACCCTTGAGGTGGGATCAACTGATGATCACGAGATTATAGTACAAGTGGCGGATGCATGGTTAAAGTCTGCTCAAGTAATTATTGATAAAGTGCTTGAAATTGACTCAACCAATGTCACTGATCATGAGATCCAATTAAAAGGGTTGGACGTAGAGACTGAATCAGCTGAAACAATTGTTGATACAGTTCTTGAGGTTGTCTTAACTGATGTCAAGGGTCATGAGATCCAAGTACAAGTAACAGATGCAAATGCTGAGAAGGGTTCAGCTAAAGCTATTGTGGAGACAGCACTTGAGGTGGTTTCCTCAACCGATACTAAAGAGGTCATAGACGTTTGTGACAAAATGGAGGACGAAGGAGAGGGTGAGAATGCCAATGAGGAGATTGAGGAGGACATGTTTGAAGAGGCCAGCAGTATTAGAACTCAGGAAATTGTACAGCAGAATTCATCAGAAGACCCCAATATTGTACCACAATCAAGTGAAAAGGCTGAAGTTGAATTATCGAGTGAAGCAGAAGTTTCGAAATCACCAGAGAGTACACCAGCGGTCGCAGTTATAGATAGTCAAGGACATCCACATGTAACTGCACAGGTGCGAAAGACAATTCATTTATTTGAAAACTATTTAGATCTTAATACTCAGGGAAATGCACAAGAACCTTCAGAAAAAGAAACCGAGCCTTCGATTGCTCTCGAAGTTGATACAGTATGTGAGGATAGAAAAACTCCTGAGGCATTTGTAGAGCCCACTTCTGAATTCAACAGCATACCTGACGACACAGTTCCCACTACATTTGCAGATTCTTGTTCACAGGCAGATGTGCAAGACGTTTTTGGAACAGAGGCTGAATTCATTATTTATTCTGAAGTAGATCAAGCCATTGATGTTTCAGACTCTACTAGCGGGCATAAGAAGGAACTAGTGGGAATGGTAGTAGAATCAGCAAAGGAATCAGTGGAGTCGTTTGAAAAGAGACTATCTATAGAACCCCATGTCCATATTCATCTCCACATTAAACCCAGAGATGCTGGAGTTGTGTCTGCGGGATTAGAGTCATCACCACTTGCTATTTGGCCACCTCCAAGTACTACTGCAGAAGTTGCAGTGAATACTGACAGCCCTCTAACAGAATCAATAGAAAGTGCAAGTACTATTGCAAAGAGTTCAGTGAATACTGACTGCGTTCTAACAGAATCAATGGAAAGTGCTCAACTTTGTGAAGTCAGTCAAATTGAGCAAACCAGTGACACTACACCTCATGTGCCACTGCATACCCCACCTGTAACAGTGCTGTACACCCTAAACCCTGAAACAGAACAGGTAATGACCAATGCAGTAGGGTCTAACCCACACATAGAGGAAGAGAATGACCTAGAACTGTGGCTGGATGCTGAGGACGATATTGGCACAGTAAAATCCCATGTCTTGGAAGTTCTAAGCAAAAAAACAGATAGAGGAGTAGAGAAGACGCTGCAGGACAGTGAAGAGATATTTGATATTGCACTTGAGCCTCAAAGCTTTCTGTCCGGAGGTGATACCTAATAAGACTGCAGCCATTCCACCAAACTGACGTATCATGAACTGGTAAGTCAGTCCTTTACATTTCTTGTTATTCTACTATGTATTTAAGTACTTGAAGAAGTACACAAATATAATGTCTCCTGAACTTGCCTCCTGAACTTTCTTCTCTTAGGTTTAACGAGCTAAAGGAGTGCTGGACTACCAAAGAACAACCTGAAAGAGAAGATAGAAGTCCACACATGAAGGATGACCCACCACAACGGAGCTAATGGAGACATTCTTCAGATCGTTGAATACATTAATGTTAGTTTCAATGTTATTATATCACAGTTTAACTGTATGTGTAATTACTTCTACTTCTTTAAATACAATTTGTTGTCCTTTTCAAAGGCACCATGTCATCTTATCAGAACTTGGAGGTAAAATAATGTATATTATATAATATTTATGTTAACATTTTAGAAGATGTTTGTCCTGTTTGTCCTTCTATTACACAGAGTATATTTATCTGAGTTTAGTTTTCTTTAGCGATAATGTCATTTGTGGATTGAACAGAAGCCTTCCATGTATCAACATATAATACACTTACATTCAACACAGGACATATGTACCACACTGCTCACCAAAACAATGCAAAGACAAACTGTGATTAGATATACAGGTATATAGATTTGTTCGCGATGTTACTGTGTTATCACTGTCTTCTGTCAGACACTAAATGTTTGCTCGACTCAGCACATACCAGTAATAGAACATTTGCTCTAGGCATGTGTAGTGACTAGAATTTGTATCACATTTATCATCATTCCTATGAATATTGCCATCCATCTTCATTATCTCAGAATTATAGTTGAATTGCCAAGTTTTCAAACTATGCACTGCAATGGTTAGTTGACACAGACCAAAATACTAATACAAAATGTGTATTTTATCACGAGTTACGTGGTGTATCGGTCACAGACAAACTTATCAACAGAACTATATTTGTTTATTCATTTTTGCCTGTGAATATACACGGAGTATACAAAACATTAAGAACATGACATAGACTGACAAAGTGAATCCAGGTGAAAGCTATGACCCCTTATTGATGTCATTTGTTAAATCCACTTCAAATTCAGTATAGATGGGCAGGGTGGGGGGGTGGGACTGGGCAGGTTAAAGAAGGATTTTTAAGCCTTGAGACAATTGAGACATGGATTGTGTATGTGTGCCATTCAGAGGGAGAATGGGCAAGACAAAATATTTAAAGATGCTATGCAGAAATCACTCTGCCACTTCCTGGTTGCCAAAATTCTAATAGTTCTCTTAATTTAAGTTTACATGACAAAACAAGCAAGTATAGTGTAGAGAATCATTGTACCATCTAAAATATATTTTCCATAACCAAACATATTGTATTTTCAGCTGTTTGAAGCTGGTGTACAAAACTGAAAGTAAAAGACGCAAAAACAGAACTTAAGAATGGGAAGCAGAGAAATAGTGCACATGTAACAGATCTACCACTTCTTTGACTTTCTTTCAATGACAGATCTATAACACACATTTCTATATGAATATGGTCAGGTAGTGAAAAAAGTTACATAACGCAGCTTTAAGTGCCTTTGAACAGGGTATAGTAGTAGGTGCCAGGTGCACCGGTTTAAATGCGTGTCAAGAACTGCAACGCTGCTGGGTTTTTCACACTCAACAGTTTCCCATGTGTATCAAGAATGCTCCACCACCCAAAGGACATCCAGCCAACTTGAAACAACTGTGGGAAGCATTGGAGTCAACATGGGCCAGCATCCCTGTGGAACACTTGACACCTTGTAGAGTCCATGCCCTGACGAATTGAGGCTGTTCTGAGGGCAAAAGGGGGTACAACTCAATATTAAGAAGGTGTTCCTAATGTTTTGTACACTCAGAATATATATATATATATATATATATATATATATTCCTCTTTATTTTAAAATGTAATATTAACTAATAACTAAATGCAAAACATAAAAGAGTTGCATGAACATTTTTATATTTCAAAGCTGTGAATGAAATAAATGAAAACTATTTACATCCGGCTTGAAGGACCACTCTGAGCCTCTCGGGGCCTTTCTTACAGATGAGTTAAGGTTCTGTCACTATGCTTCTACCTATACTAAATACAGCAAGACGTGATGACAATATGCAAGTTAGTTCAGTCTACTTTATTTTATAAATCAAACACACAACAAACTTCATCAAAGGAGATGACAGCTGTCACCAAATGTATGTGCTGTAGATCTTCATGGCTCATATGAATGTGAATGACATTTGACATGGCAAGACCACAGACAATTAGCATCTTCTAAATGACCTGCAGCTCCAGGCAATAGGCTCAGCTTCTTCCAGACAAGTCACTGGGTTGATGAGATATCGGATTGGTCGTTTGAATTATTACAGTTTGCCAGAATGAAGAAATACACAGAAATGTATGTCTGCAAATATATAAATACGTACAGTGAATCAATTCATATAGGCAATTTAAAGTTTCAACTCAAATATAAACACAAGCATATAAAGCCCCAAAAAACATGCATATATTAATGATGGGGATGTAATGACTCACCGATACGCATCAGTCCCTTAATGAAATGTTTAAAATAGGACTGCGTCGGTCCACGGACCCCAAACCCATCCAAATGTAGCATGCATCGGTCAGAAAATCCATTCAAACGTGACGAATCGCACATTCACAATTCTTTCTACCTTCCCGAAAATACCTCATATTTGTGACAACTGATGCGTCTGATAGTGTCGAACGAAGCATGTAACTGTGTTGACAGTCATAGATCTACAAATCATTTTGATTGTTGAATAACCCTAAGGAATATTATTTCTTTTTTATTACAAAAAACACAAGGAAGGGGTAACGTTAACCCTAGGGAATATTAGCAGATTAGACAAACTGCACGCTGTGACAAATTTAGCACGCTGACCAACGCGAGGTAGGCAGCCTGTTCCTGATCTTGCACATCTATGCGGAACCATCAGCATTTAAATGCTGAAATGGCATTAGGCTTTATTAGTTGTGAGACAACCTTTGTAATTTGATAAGTTATTGTTATCTATACGCTGTTGAAAATAAAAGTAAGCAACAACTCTCATCTGGCTATACCTGCTGAACGGGGCTTACAACATATTTATTTAGATTGTTCAGGTTCCCCATCAGCAATAGTTTTGACTGAAACATTCAGTGTATACGGTCATTTTTAGATATGAAATGATCAACTTTTCGCTGTATAACGAGGGATAACTTTTGCTAGGCACACTTCATGGCCAAAGCTGGAGGAGAAAAAGAAGCTCACTAAACTTCCAAACGGCCAAAACCATTTCATTTTGAGATGGGGGTAAGGGGTAAAATCCAAAATGGTGCTTATATATTCATTGGCTAAGTCATAGCTAATTTGTAAATGATAAATGTTCATACATCACTAGCTCAAACACTTAATCTGTAAAAATTGACAAGTTAATTAGATGATGATTTCAGAACCAGAGTGGGAGGACAAAAAGCATAGGCTACATTCTAAATTAATTATCAGGTAAAACAAAAAAAATCAGCAGGCTTCGGACCTCATAGGGTAAGAGTTGAATACCCCTGGTATAGACCATAGAAACACATCATTTCACACACACACACACATGCGCACACACACACACACACACACACACACACACACACACACACACACACACACACACACACACACACACACACACACACACACACACACACACACACACACACACACACACACACACACACACACACACACACACACACACACACCCAGCTCAGAGGCCCAGCTCAGAGGCCCAGCTCAGAGGCCCAGCTTAGAGGCCTAGCTCAGAGCCCCATCAGCGGCAGATTTGAATTTAGAATGGAAAATAAATGTGTTTATGCAAAACAAAATTGTGCATCGAATCGAATCACATCAAACCGAATCCCATCGATTTGTTTTCTAATCAAACTGAATCGCTTCGAACTAAAACGTATCGTTCCTGTATCGTATCAGAGCCCATGTATCTAGATACGTATCGAATTGTCTTGAAAGGGATTGATGCACATCCCTAATTAATGAGTACATATGGATACATATTTTTAGCAGCATACTAACAGAAATCCAACAGTCCAAAAGTGAGCTATCGAGACATTTACATTTTGTTGCGCCGACACTGGTGATTTGCTTAAAGAGGAACTTTCCTCATTTTTTTCGCTTCGCTCCACCCAAAATAAGTCTCTCTCCTTCCATTGAAAATGAATTACTTATTGCATTTCATCGCCGCTGGTGTTACCGAATGGGTAAGTCCACTGTAGTTGCGCAATTTTCGTTCAGTAAGTTACATTCTTTTAGGTCAAAGTTTAGCCTTCTTTTTGAATGTCTTCTTAATTATGATCATGATGTAAAGTACTTACAAAAATAGATATCATGGTCAGCATTTCTATTTCATCGTCACTAATGCAGCTCTTCAGAAGATCACTCTGCCAAGTTCAAACATCACCTGAAATTCAAAGGAAACAAAACCAAAAGTATAGTGAGAGGACATTCCAAATGAAATGATAAGCTAACCGAAATGTTGTTCTTGTAGATCATCATCATAATAATAACCATCATTATCATCATCACAAGAACACAAGCCTTGTAGGGTAGGAGAGGGTGGTGTGTGTGTGTGTGTGTGTGTGTGGTGTTGGGGTTTCTGACCTCAATAGTGACGAGGATGACTATCATCCACTTTAACCTTCAGCTGTGCTTCTCACTCAGGTGGTTCCTCATCAGGTCTGTCAGCTCAGTGCAGGGTTGCAGTTTCTCGTTCACTACCTGGAAAACAATAGGACGACAGTAGGCCTCACTGCTGCAAGTGGATTGTAATCCCACATTAGCTAATTGCTTGCATAATGACAAGCATTTTGACGGTTTGCTGCCTATAGTTTAAGTGGAATATATCCCATAAGAAACAACATACACTACCGTTCAAAAGTTTGGGGTCACTTAGAAATGTCCTTGTTTTTGAAAGATAAGCACATTTGTTGTCCACTAATACAGTGTAGGAATACAGTGTAGACATTGTTAATGTTGTAAATGTCTATTGTAGCTGGAAACGGCAGATTGTTAATGTAATATCTACATAGGCGTACAGAGGCCCATTATCACTGACATTTTCAACCTCTCCCTGACCGAGTCTGTAATACCTACATGTTTCAAGCAGACCACCATAGTTCCTGTGCCCAAGGAAGCGAAGGTAACCTGCCTAAATTGTTATTGCCCCGTAGCCATGAAGTACTTTCAAAGGCTGGTCATGGCTCACATCAACAGCATCCTCCCGGATAACCTAGACCCACTCCAATTCGCATACCGCCCCAACAGATCCACAGATGACGCAATTTCAATTGCACTCCACACTGCCCTTTCCCACATGGACAAAAATAACACCTATGTGAGAATGCTGTTCACTGACTACAGCTCAGATTCAACACCATAGTGCCCACGAAGCTCATCACTAAGCTAAGGACCCTGGGACTAAACACCTCCCTCTGCAACTGGATCCTGGACTTCCTGACGGGCTGCCCCCAGGTGGTAAGGGTAGGCAACAACACGTCTGCTACGCTGATCCTCAACACTGGGGCCCCTCAGGGGTGTGTGCTTAGTCCCCTCCTGTACTCCCTGCTCACCCACGACTGTGTGGTCAAACACAACTCCAACACCATCATTAAGTTTGCTGATGACACAACAGTGGTAGGCCTGATCACAGACAACTATCAGACAGCCTATAGGGAGGATGTCAGAGACCTGGCAGTATGGGGCCAGGGAAACAACCTCTCCCTCAATGTGAGAAAGACAAAGGAGATGATCGTGGACTACAGGAAAAGGTGGGCCGAACAGGCCCCCATTAACATCGACGGGACTGTAGTGGAGTGGATCGAGAGTTTCAAGTTTTAAACTATCATGGTCCAAACACACCAAGACAGTCGTGAAGAGGGCACGACAACACCTTTTCCCCCTCAGGAGACTGAAAAGATTTGGCATGTGTCCCCAGATCCTCAAAAAGTTCTACAGCTACACCATCGAGAGCGTCCTGACCGGTTGCATCACCACCTCATATGGTAACTGCTCGGCATCTGACCGTAAGGCGCTACAGATGGTAGTGTGTATGGCCCAATTCGTCACTGGGGCCAAGCTTCCTGCCATCCAGGATCTATATACTAGGCCCTGTCAGAGGAAAGCCCCAAAAATTGTCAAAGACTCCAGTCACCCAAGTCATAGACTGTTTTCTCTGCTACCGCACGGCAAGCGGTACTGGAACGCCAAGTCTAGGTCCAAAAGGCTTCTTAACAGCTTCTACCCCCAAGTCAACTGCTGAACAATTAACCAAATGGCCACCGGATTATTTGCATTGACCCCCCCCCCCCCCTCCATTAGTTTTTTTTACACTGCTGCTACTCGCTGTTTATTATCTATGCAGAGTCACTTTACCCCTACCTACAGGTACCCCCGCACATTGACTCAGTACCGTACCCCATGTACATAGTCTCGTTATTGTTATTTTATTGTGTCACTTTTTAAAAAAAATTTACTTTAGTTTTTTTGGTAAATACTTTCTTAACTCTTTCTTGAGCTGCACTGTTGGTTAAGGGCTTGTAAGTAAGCATTTCACGGTAAGGTCTACACATGTGACAAATAAAGTTCGATTTGATTTGAAATAAGACACAAAACCCGACCTTGACCCGGCGGTTGATATTAAGAAACTGACAGGTCTTGTCATAGAGCATCTCCAGGTTCTCTCTTTCCCAGTAGAAGTCTGGCGTGATCAGCAGGTCAGAGTTCAGGTTGATACAGTTCCTGGAATAACATAACACAGAAAATAGCCAGATTCAATGGTGGATGATTACATAGTATTGTCTGCTAATTGCTTCTGATTACTCAAGCTGTAATAAACAAAACAATTATATTTATTTTTAAAATGTTATATTTAACCTACTGCATTGATATTTGCAGATTTTATTTACCTCAGAGAATAGAGTTCTCCAATTTTCTGCATGACCTTTGCTCTGGACAGCTTTATTTTCTTCCCAGATTTCAGCATCTTTTTGGGAAGAGCAAATAATGAAGTTAGGAGAATCTATTATACATTGAATAATTCTTCAGTCATGGTCAGAGATGATGGTTTCTCAAGTGTGGAAGTCTGTCGACACGTACAGAATCATTTAAAGGTCTTAGCTCTGGGATGGACTGAATCGACTCCACAAAGTGATCCAAAGCCACCTCCCATATGGCCAGTTTCACTTAAACAAAACCAAGACAGATGGGAGGGCACAATATGGATGGTAAGAAAGCCATAGTAGTATATAGAACGATTAACAGTAATGTTACCTACATGAACAACAAACCGTAAACAAAGGGGTTCCAGCTAACCTGACAAAGAAAGGGCATTTGAGAATGCAAATTTATCCAGCACGGCCTCGTCAGGATATGTCTCATTATTCAGCAGGAAGTTACCATGTTGTAACTTTTGAGTTTCCCCTGGGGAGAACAAAATAAAACACAGTCACCAAAGACAATACAGCTACAACAATTCTGGAACAATCTAAATCACAAATAAAAACATGCCCTTTTTTGCTTTCTATAAATATCATGGTAAAGTAATTCATACTTTTTTTTTCAGCAATCTACAATTTAATTTAGCTATAATGCATATTTGAAATTGCATCATCGACCAACCATATCAGGTGACGTACTCTCCAATAGTGTAGTGGATCTCTTCATTTTCCCAGTGGACCAGAGCTACCTCGTAGGGTTGAATCTCATGCTGCTCGAAGATCCTCACCACTTTCTTCAACTGAGAAACAATGCAGATTAATAGCAAGAAATTGCATCATTGATCTGTAACCGATGACATCTGCAGCTCCCTCTACAATTCACCTGCTTAGACTACCTGGTTTAAGACAACCGAACCTTCTCTTAACAGTGATTTTTAAGTGAGTGTAATGTGATCATTTTTGCTATTATCACACTATTGTGAGAAATTACGAAGAGGAATTAAAGGTCAGTGATTTTTTACGTGCAATAGGATCGGAATCCTTCTTACTGTTTTCTTTTCAACGTTCCAAAAGACCACTGATCTCTCCCTAGAAAGAAAAATAGCTTAATTACTGCTCAAAACAATTAGCTGTCTAAGAGATATAACCAATAAGATAAATAAAAATAAAAACCTGAAGAAGAACATTGTTGCATTGTCACTGGGATTTTGGGCGTTGTCGGTGCATATTACGAGTACATTTGAGGCATCTGAAACGAAAATAAATGATCAAAATGGTTCTTTGTATCATTGCACAGCCATGAAAAGAGTCTGCAATTAGCCTAGAGCAGGGGTCTCCAACCTTTTCTACAGTAGCATGAGAGCTACTTGAAAAAAAATGAACATGTCATGAGCTACTCATTTTCTCCTAGCTTTCAAATAAGGACATTCTTCTCTTCTCTCCCTTGCAACTCTTCCCCAGGTCCTTAGTGTACAAGATAAAGCAGTGCACTGTTTTCTGCCAATATACCTGGTAAAAAAAGGTTAATAAAGAACTCTATAAAATGTGTGATTTTTCCCAAAAAAGTCTGTTTAATATTTTCCCAAATTATGTTTTCTCTGTTTTATTTTTCCTGGTTTTAGATTTTGTTTTGCACTCTCAAAACAACGAAATTGGATGTCCTGAGAATTGTTTTATGTCTCGAGGGAAAACGAGCACATTTGGATTTGAGTTTAATTCCCCTTTAAAATTGTGCATCTGCATCTGGCCCTTTAATTGTACATTTAGCGAGTGAGGAATGTGAATCTAATGTGCCGGTCTAGCAATGGTTCTGTACTGCTGCTGCTCATTTCATGGCAAAGTTAGCAAATAACAAATAATAGGTAAACCTACTTTGCAGTTAACATTTAATCGAGAAGGTTTAGGGGGAAGTACTTCTGTCAACCCACAAGACGGTTATGACATAAAACTGGCTGCACACGGAGTGATTGACAAATGTGCGCACCATACCTGGAAATGAATTGGCAGATATTGTGTTAGGTTTGGCTTTTTAAGCCAATAGTGGCTAACCAGGGGTGAGATAATGTCAATGGTGCGTTGATTAGATAGTAGCTGGGAGCTTGCTGTGTCTGATACTTGTGAGATTTGTTAATGACAGTTTGCGGTGGAACACGTGAAAATTGCATGTAGTTTCAGAATTGTTTGGTAGCTCGCAATCGACCTGTTGGAGATCCCTGGCCTAGAGCACCCATGAAGTACATTAAAAAGGTGTTGGCCTACCTCTTGGTAAATCTATTTCGTAGAAGCCATGGGCTATGAGGTCATGGCAGTGCTAGCAAATGTTACTAGTCTGCTGTTGCAAAAGCAATGCACTGCATAATATCCTATAGGGGACAAATAGAACATGGTTGCCATCATGTTACTGACATATTAGCCCATATGCTCAAGAATCAGAATTGGGTCATACTAGATGTTAGATAGAGGTCAGGTATCTTACTTGTTTCACCAGCCATCAGTGCTCAGGTCTATGTGCTCTGATGTATAAAGTGTGTCCCTGTATTGTACCTGTATGTTACAAATACAATTAACCCCTTAATTAAGCATCAATAAAACGTATTCATTCATTGATTAATTAATTCAGCTCTGTATCCATGCATTCACTTCCTTGTGAAAATAAAGGTTAAATAAATCAAATAGATACATCCATTAGGCATCTCCCAGGCCTCTAATCTGATTGGTGGACGGCATCACCTTGTCCTCCTTTGGGGTCGGCTGATTGGTTCTGGATGGTTGTTTGGTCCTAGGGCCTTTAGGAAGTTTCTTCCCACTTCCAGGCATGGTCACTGGTTTAATCACTGACTTAATAGGGTCCGTTGAATAGAGCCTCCTCTGTATAGTGACACCCCACTGTCTGGTGGAGGTGGAATGACCAATGATAGCAGATAGTGACACAACACCGGTGCTGAAACATGGTGACACACTACGAAACATCTCGCTTCCTGTCTCCTCTGATAATCCTCTGATGCTGTTTGGAGTGTGTGTTTGAGTGACAGGTCCTATGACGAACATATAGACAGAATAGAGTTCCAGGTGGAGTCCCATGCTGCTGGACAGGGTCCGACAGATTGACAGGGGTGAAGCCATAGGAACATGTTCTACTCCTCAAAGGCTGCTGTATCCTCAGACGGCACAACAGTGTCCGGAAGCATGTTATCTGCATGGATGGACTGTGTACACAGGAATGCAAAGAGAAGAGAAAACACAAGCATAGTGACTAGCTAAATCAATAAATGTGAAATATTGAATGATGATGGGAACAACATATCTATGGGTTTTATTATATTCATAAGGACCCCATTATACAACCATGACATATAGAAATGAATTTTGGCAATGTACTGTACATTAAAATGGCTAGCTATACTGCAGGGCAGGAAGATTGACCTTGGTTGAATGGTGAATGCACCAATTTGTAAGTCGCTCTGGATAAGAGCGTCTGCTAAATGACGTAAATGTAAAAATGTAAATGAATGGCATTGAATGGCAATGCATGCAATAGCTAGCTACAGTAGCTAGCTAGGTAGATTACAATAAACGTTCTGGGCAACATTAGCTATGGTCATAGGTCACTATATTGTGGCTGTTCATGAACCTCACAATAAAGCACGAGAGTACCACTATCCCAAGTCAAACCTTCCATGACGTAGCTAAGGTTCGTGCACTAGCACTTGCAAGGTACTATAGCTAAATAGCGAGCTTCAAATGAGGATGTAACCAGACAGAAGTGGTTAGTTATACATATATTTTTTGATGTAACGTTAACGTTAGCTAACCTAAAGAAAATAACTCACCAAATCAGGCTTTGCAAACAAGAAGATGTTTCAATGGCTGTCATGTTAACATAACTACAGTAACTACGTTTAGTCACACTAGATCCGCATAACAGTTTGAGGGTTGAACGCAAGCTTGTTGTGCATAACGTTTCATTTGAACAGCTATACTGTATTTTCTGGTTGCAGCGTCATCCTGGAGCAAGGGATCCTGCACAACAGTAACTCCTGTGGTGAAACGAGTGACAATGTTTTCTGTTGCCTGGAGACTCCTGGAAACAGCACTGCATAGCACTTGGTTGAAATCCCAACCCAAAACTCTCACCTATATCTATTCTATTCTATTTATAAGGCGACCTACAGTAACACAGAGAAGTAAAATGGAAAGAATTGATACCGCAACAGGAGACAGACAACTGGATAAGGTAAAATAGAAACGTCATGAATAGAGCTGACCTTATTCTACTTGTCAGGGAAGCATGTTTGTTCCCCACGTCACCGCGAGTCGCATAGTGTTTGTTAAAATGTTTTTGATGATGTCATCTGGTTTAACTTTTTTACTTTATATTTTTTTTAATAAAAAACGTAATTTGCCGTATTCACATATGTTGACACAGGTAATGAAAATGAGGTTGAAACATGACATAACATATTGTTATACATTTTTAATTGACCCCCTTTATCTCCCTCATTTCGTGATATCCGCAACTCCCCAACAGGCTTTGGGAGAGGCGAAGGTCCTCCGAAACATGACCCGCCAAACTGTGTCCCTTAACACCCACCCGCTTAACCCGGAAACCAGCTGCACCAATATGTCGGAAGAAACAAAGTTCAACTGACAACCAAAGTCAGCCTGCAGGCGCTCGGCCTGCCACAAGGAGTCGCTAGAGCGCGATGAGCCAAGTAAAGCCCCCCGGCCAAGCCTCACCCTAACCCAGATGAAGCTGGGCCAATTGTGCACCGCCCTATGGGTCTCACGGTCATGGCCAGTTGTGACACAGCCTGGGATTGAACCAGGGTTTGTAGTGATGCCTCAAGCACTGTGATGTACTGCCTTAGACCGCTGCGCCACACGGAGGCCACTAACATAACATATTTAACTTGTTCCACAACATTGTGCCCTGCTTAATGTGTCCCCAGGTGGAGCCCTGCCTTGAGAGGGACAGACTGAGGATGAGGGTCTCTGTGTTGGAGGAGAGTGTGAGGTCCTACGAGGTAGAGTGTAAAGCCAGCAGAGAGACGGTGATGAGACTGGTGGCAGAGGTGGCCCGGGAGAGGAGGAACACAGCAGGCAGTGCAGAGGCTCTCGATCTACTCAGACTGGTATGTATCCATATGTGCATCCTTTTAAAACACATACGCTTTTCACTTTGTGCTGATACGAGCTGTACTTTGCTGGCTCTGATATATATTTTTCCAGGGCAGTACAGCCTGGAATTGGCTTGTCTCAGTAGTGTACTACTGTCATCTTTGTTGTGTATAAGCATCAATTAATGTGTTAAATCTTTATACATGCATTATGTACAGTAAATGGGTATCTGTTGCAACTTTGCATTTCCTTGTCAAAATATGTCTTCCAGGATTTAGATAGTGCCTTGCTGACCAAGAGGAGCACAGATATGGAGAACCAGAGTCTAGCAGCGAGGCTGGAGGCCAGTCAGCGTGTGGTTGAGGCAGCCAAGCAGGAGGCAGGGTGCCTGGAGAGGCAGATCCAGGAGCTGGAAGGGAAACTCCAGACCAGCCAGGGGAAAAACGAGGCTACAAAGGTAGGATTGCAATATTCCCAGGTTTTCCCAGAAATCCAGTTTGAAGGATTCTAGAAATGTTGAGACCCCATTCACAGGGGAGACTGCAGGCCCTCCTGGGGGAGGTAGGGGCCCTTCTGCAGCTGGGTCTCTCCATGCCAACTGAGGAGGAAATACTAGAGAGACTCGGGGACCTCTGCAACAGGCAGGAACGTATGAAAGCGGTAAGTAGGGTTTTTTCTGTTCTTATACTACTACATTGTTATTACCTTGTGTGACAGTTTCAATAGGAAAGAAGATAATATATTGATACATAATCAGTCAGGATTTTCAATCATTTTATACCTGGAGATACAATGTTTGAACGATAGCCTAAAGTGGATGCGCATTGCAATAACCTTGAGTAGTTATTCTTTGTCAGTAGTTATGTTTTTAAGTTGTATCCGCCAATATTTCCTGTCAGATCAAGGAGGAGATGGAGAGGAGGCTGTCCCAGGTCAGCGAGGATGTGTCCAGGCAGACAGAGCTCCACCACAGTGCCCTGCAGAGAGCCCAGCTCGCTGAGCAACAGGTCACAGACCTCAGCGACAGGCTGCAGGGTTTGGAAGCTGAGCTGATGACTTCAGACGTGCACCGGGATGGGCTGAGTCATAACAGACAGATTGTGAGTGAGCACACTGGCAACCATGTAGTGTGCAGTAGGTGAACATCACACATTTCTCCACAGGTGCTGGGCCCCCCCAAAAAATGGTAATAACAGTCTTTATAACTAACTTTAGACACAGTATATAGAACATATAACTACGGTAGTATATAACACTGTTGATACCTATAGTACGCTATAGTAAATAATCCCACAGCACCCAATCCCACTCTGCAAAATAAAATTTAACAACTACACCCTAGCCTTTCGTGAACCAACTCCCCGCTTGACTTTTTCCTACTAGCACTGGCTTTGCTGATAGCTACATTATTGAGGGAAAATGTACTTACTATAACTGAGATGTGGTTGTCCCACCTAGCTATCTTAAGATGAATGCACTAACTGTAAGACGCTCTGGATAAAAGCATCTGCTAAATGGCGAAAATGTAAATGTAAAACGTACACTGGGTGTACGAAACAATACGAACACCTGCTCTTTCCATGACATAGGTGAAAGCTATGATCCCTTATTGATGTCATTAGTTAAATCCACTTCAATCAGTCCCCAGATCCAGAGCAAATTCAAGGAAACATACAGTATTATACAGAGCCATGAGTGGATGGAACTCAGCAAACCTGGTTTAAAAAAAAAAACGAATAAAGCGACACTTCGCGGCACAACGCCTCTCCCCATGTGACCTACTTGTTGTGTGTATGTACTGACGTGTGTTAACTGATAGATGCGCACACACACTACACACACTACTGTATTCACAAAGTGTCCCCAGAGTAGGAGTGCTCATCTAAGAACAGGCATCTAAGAACTCATCTAAGAACTCTTATTCGTTATGACCACCCGTACGTAAAATGTATGCATGCATGACTAAGTCTCTTTAGATAAAAGCGTCTACTAAATGGCATATATTATTTAAAAGGCTAAATTGCAGCACTCCAACTCCGGGACACTATGTAAATATGGGCCTTGTGTTTTCCCATGCAGTATGAGCAGTTCCTGGAACAGTTGTCAGAGAGGATGAAAGTAGACAGTATCGCCACTGACCTGGGCTACGACATGAGGCTACAGCTCATTCTGTCTCGGGCAGAGCAACTTGTCAAACTAGAAGGGACGGCTTTGGTGGAGAGCAAGACCCTGGCCCACAACCAACAGCGAAAGGTACACAAAACTAAACTAGTAGCTACTGAACCTACAACTTAAGAGTGTACATATCATTTGTTTATAGTCAGAGGGTTGTTTGCACACCTTACATCGTTGTAGGTGCATATATAAATACAAAACTCAAGCACACAGGTATTTTTGTATGATCCACATTTCACAATGTACAGTATTTAATGGATCGCACGCCAACATTCCTGTCAATGTAGTTACTATCATTACTGTTCCATCTACTAGTATCATAGGTATGTTGTGCTTAAACACCTGTTTACCATGTTTACCGTATACCATGTTACCTGCAGTTGAAGATCCAGAAGGAGCGGTTGGAGAGTAAGGAGCTCCACATGGAGCTGTTGAGGAGGAAGGTGTCTGAGCTAGAGGAGGAGAAGAGGACTCGCTCAGCCCTGGCCATGCAGCGAGACGACGCCAATGTGACCGCCCGGAAGATGCAGGTAGCCTAGAGGTTAGAGGGGTGGGCTAGTAGCCAGAAGGTTGCTGGTTCAACTGGCAACTGAAGGGCTGCTGGTCTGTGATCCCAGGTACCATCTCCTGCCATTGTGCCCTTTAGCAAGGCACTTACCCCTAAAACTTAACCCCTAAAGCTCCACATCCAGGGGCGAGGTTAAGATAGGCAGAAGCCAAATTTCTGTTTCTTACTAAACGGACAATAAAGTATGTATTCTACTGTATCTAAATAATCTATTCTATCTTAAGTATCTATTCTATTCTAAAGAAGAAGGTGGAGCGACTACAGGAGGAACTGGGATCCAGTAAGGTCTCCATCACAGAGCTCAAGGCCCAGCTGTCACACACCAACGAGCTGAAGGTAGAGGGCAGGACAGCCCAGGCCCACACATCCTCTAGAGGCAGAGTCATATAACTTCATTTCCTGGCGACTTCCTTTAGCTACAAGATTACATATTGAGTTTGAATAAAAGTTGGTTATTAATACCCTAACCCTAAGCACTGTCTTATATGTAAATTGGGAATAATTGTTTACAGACTATACTTTCTAATGTTATGTTGTTGTTAATTAAGTAACATGATCAAAATACATTGGTGTCCAATTTGGAATGATGTGTCTAAGCTCAAAGTCCTGGAGCAGAGTCAGACCAATGTGGAGCAGAGTAAGAGTCTGGAGGACCTGGAGAAGGGCAAGGCCAAGGTGGAGAAGAAGCTCAGCACAGCCAGGACAGACCTACAGAGCCAGGAGCATCTGGCCAGGGAGGCCCAGCAGCAGTTGACCAGCCTTCGACAGACCCTGGCCCAGCTCACTGACAGAGAGAGAGAGGTGGGGAGGATGGATGGATGGATACATATTAACACGCACGCATGCACGCACACACACACACACACACACACACACACACACACACACACACACACACACACACACACACACACACACACACATACATACACACATACACACACACAATATATAATTTGATTGATGAGTACAGAAAAAGAACATCCAAAACCTGACTGGAGGTATGTTTACTCTGTTGTTTCAGTTGGTAGACTTCCGTATGGTGGTCTCTCAGATGTTAGGTCTGGATGTCACAGCCCTGGCCCTTCCAAACTATGAGATCATCAAATCTCTGGAGAGCCTGCTTCACCCCCACCATGACCTCCACCACCACTCCCTGGCCCTGTCCTGGCCCTGTCCTACCCACCACCAGAACCACCATCTCCTACAGCTCCAGGACCAAGATACCTCTGGGTCTGTCACATCCCTCTCAGCTTTCTCTCAGAGGTCCACTGGCCCCGAGGCTCTCCTGTGAATGAAGCGTACATCTGCTAATCCCGAGGACTCTGCTCAGGACATGAAAGGACATGAATATGAATGATTTATTTAAATGATCAAAATCAAAATGTATTCATTTGAGATGTATCATATATATTTTTGCCCATTGAAATTGGATTTGAAATGAGTTTATGACGTATCCAAAGTCAGATCCACATACTGTCAAGTCAATAGCACTGAATCAGCCATTTTGAATAAAAGACAGAATCAAAATGAGAATTTGGCATTCAATATTTGTGATTTAGGCTCAGATATACATTATAGATATACATTTATATTATGTACAGAACATGTTAAGTAATCCTGGACTGTTATACATGTAATACTGAACGCACAGAGCCTTAGAAAATATACAGTTGTTTTATAATTCGTTATAGTTTTGATTAATAGTAAGTAGATTATTTCCATATTTTCAATTAGAAAAATAACAACAAAGTGTGTTCAGTACATTATTTCCATACAGTGAATGTTTTTAAAGGTTTCTTATACAGTCAAACAGTTTAGAGCAAACAACTCTCATTATTTCACATACACATTCAAAACACAATTCAGATTAAATAGATTCTTACACACAGTTATAGTATAGTTCATATTAAAAATCAACTATTCAACACGTATCAAGTAAAAGCAAAGATTATAACTGCATGCCAAAATACATGTAAAAAATAAATGCAATGTAAGTCATCTTAAAATGTTATTTTACAAATGTTCAATTGTTACAACAGGCAAATTCACAGGTTACATGTTCTGTATTGAACTAGGTGTCAAATGGCAGCTGTGTTTCAACCCAACAGTTCCAGCATCCAGTTGATATCCACTGACTGCAGTCAGAAACATTTTTGGTTCTTACATGTGCTGCTCCAAAAATGCCTTTTCCGTCTATACGTGACAGACAACTAAAAGATGACATGAGTGATTCTATCAGCCACAAAAGATAAGACAGTTGCTGTACTCCATCCACACAAAGAAGACACGTCCAAGATCAGTTTGAGATTTGGGATCCTATGTCTCTTGCTTATGGCGGCACAAGGAGCCGAATGATGGCAATGCTTATCCCTCTATTCTTCATGGAAACTGTTCCAATACAATTAAAAACCCCAACTGTGATGATGTTCAAAAACCCCAACTGTCCTCCTCAGGTTCGTCTCCATGCCAGGGCCAGGCTGGAATATACCGGAAGTAATCTCGCTCGGCACCCAGAACCAAATGTTTGGTCTGTCATGATAGACTATACAGGAGGGGGCCCGTTGGTGTATTTGAGCATGGGGTAGAAGGAACGGGCAAAGTTATTGGACTGGCTGCAGCTGAAATCCCCCTCATACATTGGCACCAGGCAGGCCATGCCCACCAGGAGCAGGAGGAGGAGCAACTGGAGGGGCACCGCCACCCACATGACGCGGTACAGGAATGACGATGGTATCACCTCGGCCTCAGAAGGGGAGGAAGCGGACCCAGCGACGTTGGGAGACCTGATTAAACACGATACGGGGAGCACACAACAACACCAAGCCAAGTAGATTTAGGTTACGACACCTGTAGAGCTAAGGATCTGCATCCAGACCACACATCCATCCAAGTATACCTTATGTACTGTAATTAGATTCATTAGAATCCAAAAATAAATTAACTATTTAGTTATAAGATATAAACTATCCCAAATGATCTTGAGGAACTACAGTATGGTAGTCATTGAACTACAATGATGAACTGTGTATCTCCACAAACATAATCGAATAACCAAATTATATCTGTGATCAATACACTGACTGAGTCATTTGAATATCACTTGACAAACATTTTCAAGAAACACAATCCTTTCAAACCCATAAAATAAATATGTGGAGCTGACATTCCTTTCTAAAGGATGCGAGTTGTTAGGATGCGAGACAAAAAGTAGCAGTTGAACATTTAGATAGTCCTACAAGGCCTCACTGATGAGTTTATGTCCTGTTAAAAAGCATGCCAAGACAGGAGCATAGCAGCATAGAGCAGTCTGTTTTAAAGGGGGTAGCTGTAGCTCTGCTCTTTTTAGCATTAGTCAGCAGCAGAAGCATCGTAACACACCCTCATCTCACCATGAAAAACATTGGCTGCTGTCAAACTGAGAGGACCATAATCAGTCAATTCAGGAAGTAAATTGAAAAGCAATGAGGACTTCTTGAATTTCCTGAATTGAGCCCAGCTCTGACAGTAACACTAAATTGCTACTAAATACATTAAATTACCTGTTTGGACAATGCACAAGGGATGTCAAGTAACAAAACAACAGCTGAGAAGAGTTACAGTACAGTGACTTTGCGGCAATGTGATACCTGATGTTGATCTGTTTTATGTAACTCTGAGGTCTATTTTATAACTGTGAAATTAGCTTACTCTAACATTATTACTAATAGTATGTGTGTAGATAGCAGTGATGTCTGTTTTACCCTCAGGTTTGACTGTCTAGACTCTAGACTGTGACCAAAATGCCCCCCCCCCCTAACACTTCACAAATGGAGACCTGAGAGGTGAGACCTACAGATGGCAGATTGAGGGGAGCGAGGGGGAGATGGTGTATTAGTTATGTGAAATAGAAGAAGAGATGTCACACACAAGAGAAAGAAAGAGAAAGGAATAGAGAGATAGACTTGCTGCCATTATATTGTTCATTGCAGACACTTGCTGGCTTGGCAATTCAAAAGAAAAACTGTGTCCATCAGCAGTAGAAAAGGAGCATTAAGGGCCCTGTATTAGAGAAACTGTTTACAGTATGTTAAGCACTCAAGGTGCATTCTGGGTAGCGTAGTTAATCAAGCAGCCGAGGACATTGGCGGCGAAGAGGCTTGCAAGTCTCATTATATTTTGCGGAACTGTAGTGTAAAGGATTTGTGGGATATAACCACCACCTACTGTAAACCCCTAGCCTCTACATAGTATCTAGAATGGTAGAAGATGATGGAATTCATTTTTCATGAACCTTTTATGAACCTTTCGTAGTAAGTAAAAAACAGCACTCAGGGTTTTCTATCCCTGTATCGTTCATTTTTTGTTGTTGCACTGTAGCGTTGCCCTGTACTGTATGTGTGCAGTGCAGCACAACGGACTGCGATTTCAGAGCAGGTGTAACATGTTCCATGAGTTCCATTATCTTCTGGGTGTTCTAGAAACCAGGAGAAAGGTACCTGTGTGGTCTGTGTGGACTGCTCACAGAGGGTCCAGAGGTCTGCTGTGACAGACTACATTTGCCCCGTTGCTGTTTGCAATGAACAGGGGGGTAAAAGAAAGAAAGTATGTTTCAGTCCAGGCAAATAAAGAACAAAGCTACCGATGAAAAGGAACTACCCAAAATAAAAGAATAGAAAGGCAGCAACAAAATCAGATGTGTGAAGGAAGGTGACAATAAGAGAGATAATTCAATGGAAAACAAGGAAACTGGCTTTTTTCAAAGTGTACAGCTACTTTGAACCGCTACAGCTGAATGGTCATGCTGTTATTTTGAACAAAGTGAATTCATACGCTGCTGAAGGACAACTTGTATTATGTCCTATATTATAGGATGAATGACTTGCTATGTGGGAGACAGAAGTAAGACATTTAAGATATACATGTACTGTATCTTGAAATCATTGAGATCAATCATTGGGATTGACTTAAAAAAAACAAGTCATTACTTCAGAGAAAAACAAAAAGAAATTGGAGAATTGGATTGATAAAAAACCAAGCAGGATTAAATTTTCTACTTTGTGTTTTCAGCAGTATCAAAGAGCCAGTATTCCTTGAGCACTACACTACAGGGACCTACAACTACAGAACACTAAAGAATGGAAGAACAAAACAAGAAAGAGTCAGTCAGGTAGAAGTAGAAGTTTAGGGGGCAGAATTTGGGATGTAAAGACATGTTGACTTCAAATGTTCAAATTTGGGTAGAAATTGAAGTCAAGTCAATCAAGAAGAGGGAAAGAAAAAAGGAGGAAAGAAAAAAGAATGAAAAAGAGAAGGAATAACCATGTCTCCAAAACTCTGGTGGGTTTGGCTCGGGGAAAAGAAGACATGCAAGGTGTAAAGGTGTGGAAACAGGATCAGAGTGTGGTGGGAGAAGTATATCAGTCGGTGTACAGATCAGAGGTGAGAAGGAGAGGTCCTGGGATGGTGGGAGGGAGTGACTCTGCATGGCCTTAAACTGGAGAAAACTGGCCGTTGCATTCGGGGGCACAAGTGATGCACTGTCTGGGGCTTTCGGGGAGTACCAAACACCTTCCTTCTGGTAGAGCACCATGTTACACCATAAGGGACTACTATACGTTACCGATCGACGGCGACTTGGCGTGCTCCTGCCCGACACCGGGCTGATGGAACCAGAGGTGGTGTCCAGCTCATCAGCCGACGACCATGAAGACAGATCCTTAGAGGAGAGAGAGAGAGACAGGACCAAAGGAAGAGAGAGAGAGTAGGGGGAGGGAGAGACAGAAAGGCAGAGAGAGAGACACACACACACAGAGGGAGGGAGGGAGGGACCGAGCATGAGAAATTGTGTTAGATACAGTAAAGAAAGGCTCCAAACTTTTCTCCTGTACTATTTATTATTGTGTAATTTGTGTACTGCGTAGAGGTGCATTCCATTGCTCTATTTAATTGTACAGTACAAACGCTGCTGTTCTGACCTGTTGGCTGCTGGTGATGTTCAGAATCTTTTCCAGCTCTCGGAGGTCTCTGGTCACCTCCTTGAAGAGCAGTTTGAGGCGGTTCCCGATGACGTGCACCTTCTCTTTGGCCTCCAGACAGTCGCTTCCCTCGCTGTTGACCAGCAGCTGCAGGGACATGTCCTGCAGGGACGACACTTTCCTCTGGGAGTCCAGCAACTCACCACGGATTTGCTGTAGAAGGAGAGGAGTGGAGATAAAATGGTGGCTCAGGCTCACTATCATAGTGCAAGGAGTCAGTGATTCACAGAATATGGTTTTTGCATGTTTAACATTGACTACATTGCAGTCCGACTGCGCAGAATCTCTAATCTATAAATGACCTTGCATTCCAAACAACTAATAATAAAGGAATCAATATTACAGATTCTGCATCAAACGGATCCCTAAAAAACACAGTTTAACTAGCCTCTCGTGACAAACAAGATTTGGTTCTGAGTTTCAGGATTACACATCAACATAAGGCTTCTCTACCGACCATGAGTGTTTTGTGGTGATCGTGGAGGGTGTCGCTGTCCTGGATGGGGTCAATGGGAACGATCTCGTTCCTCCTGCGGTCAATGTTCTCCAGCCACAGTAGCAGGCCGTGACTCATCTCATGGAAGTCCTACAGGAGACGAGATGTGAATACAAATGTGAAGACGATGGAGTATTCAGCACTCTACGCCACCTTCTATCAAAAGTCATGGCTTCTACCAAAAGTAATATATTTAATAAGTCTAACTAATGATAAACCTTGTTTTTGGATGTCCAGGACATTGAGACTGTCTCAGTTGTCAAACATGCAAACAATATCTGTCCAGTTTTGGATCTTTGATTAGGTCAACAATAGCCTGGTCTACTTCTTAATCTTCATCATGGAAATGCTACCAAAAAATAATTTTGTGAAATTTGTTACAAATGACGTGAGTCACCCATGATTCACCAAACAACATTTTTAAAGACGGAGCAAAGTACTTTGAGCATATGTTTTCATTTCAGTCTCCTCCGTCTCCACTAACCGAAGTTAATTGCTATTATTTTTTTATATTAATCATTTTAAATTAACAGCTGTACAGAAAGCCAAATTACAGAGGAGGAATTTCAGGGAAAACTCAAGCACTGGATGGCATACCAGTTGAGGTATATCAGACTTTTTTTATGTACTCAGAGGACTGCATTTAGCATGTTTTAACCACTCCAGATACTCAACAACAAGGTCTGATTTCACTATTACTGAAACAAAACCCAGGTGTTAAATATAAAGATCCAGTCCATAAAAAAGATTGGAGGCCCCTTACACTTCAGTGCTGCTATGCAAAAATTCTAGCAAAATGCATAGCACATAGAATTAAAGGTATCGTTGGATATTATTCATCCTAATCAGACAGGTTTTTTACATGGACGATACATTGGAGATAATATAACAAACACGATTTGAGAAAATGAACTGCAATTTTTAAAGGAACCGGTTGACTTTGTCTTTTAGCTAGCTAGGTATTTTTAATTAGTCTAAATTTGCACTAAGAATCAATGCCGGATTCAACAACAGAACACTATGAAAAATCTGGGAAACCAGGCCTAGTATTCATAGCTGATTTAAAAAAAGCTTTTGATAAAGTATGACTGGAATTTATATATAAATGCCTGGAATATTACAATTATGGAGAATCTCTTACACAATGGGTTAACGTTATGTATAGTAACCCTAGGTGTAAAATAGTAAATAATGGCTACATCTCAGAAAGTATTAAACTGTCAAGAGGAGTAAAACAATGTTGTCCACTATGGGCATATCTATTTACTATGGCCATCAAAATGTAAAAATCAGATCCAACAATAATATCAAGGGATTCGAAATCCAGGGCTTAAAAACAAAGGTGTCATTGTACGCTGATGATTCATGTTTACTTTTAAATTCACAATTGGATAACATATAAAATAACATTTTATAAAACAGCATCATCTTTGTAAATTATATCATAAATAGGACTGGTAGAGTTGTCACACATTCAGCTTACCAAAATATACAGAAATGTCTGCTCTGTTCAAAATTATAACCAACTAATTGCAGCATTACCACAAAAGTGGAAGGGGGAGAATGTAAGGAACTTGTCTGTTGGCCCTGCATTTAAGACCAAAATTGATTAAAGAAAACTGTGATGAATAAAAAGTATACCAGTTTAATTTAAGGACCCCAAAATTGGCAGCTGTGCCATACAGGTTGCAAATTAGTTGGGAAGAGATTTTCGATGTACTGATTTCATGGCACATGGTTTATGAACTGACGAAAAAAACGACACCGGATTCAAAATGTAAGAGTTTTTCAATTTAAATGATTATATCAAATTCTTGCAACCAATGGAATGTTATATATATGGTGGAAACAACCACCCCAGCTCTGCAGATTTTGCTGCGAAGAGACAGAATCATTAGGGATGTCACGCTTGTCGTCGTAGAGAGAAAGGGACCAATGCGCAGCGGGTTTCGTGCTCAACATATTTATTTATAAAATAATGCGAACGCCACGGAAGAAAACAATAAACAAACTAACGACATGAAACAGTGAAAGCAGGCTCAACAAAAAGCAGTGCTCTCAAACAACAACCCACGAAAAACAAAGACAAAACACACCCTCCTATATAGGACTCCCAATGAAAGGCAACTCAACACACCTGCCTTCAATTGAGAGTCCAACCCCAATCAACTAGACATAGAAACACAGACATAGACCAGTGACAAACCCCATAATACATACATCAACTACCCTCTGCCACGTCCTGACCAAACTACAATAACCAAATATACTCTATACTGGTCAGGACGTGACAAGGGAGGGATGATAGGGTTAAGGGAAAATAATAAAGAAGGAAAATATTATATATATTTCCCCAAAAATATTGTATATGGGGGATTAAAAATTATGCAGACAATTACATTGATAGAAGCCACTATCTACATGCAATATTAAAGCTGATCTACCCCCTAAAAGCAAAACAAACAAAAAAACTGTAGCCTGGTCCTAGATCTGTTTGTGCTATCTTGCCAACTCCTCAACGGCCATTTGAGTTGGCAAGACAGCACAGATCTGGGACCAAGCTAGGTGGATAGACAGCTGGACACCTACGTGACACTGCATGAGGGCATTCTGTAGTGCTGCCCTCCACTCCCCCAGAGAGGTGCCAAGTCTGTCCCATCGGTTGTTCATCTCTTTCAACCTGGCCTGCAGGTCCTGGCATTCCTCTGTGGCAGACTGGACAAACTCTGCACTGCACAGGTTAATGGATAGCACAATGGCCTTACGCTTGTCAACAGCCTTCTGCAGCTCCTGTAGAAAGACATTATGGAAAGAGATGATTGGAGATTGTGTATAATATCAGCATAGAGTCTTTAAAAAAAGGAACTTATGAGAATTAGGGTTGCAAAATTTCAGAAACTTTCCCTAAGATCCCAGGTTTTTTAAGAAATCCCAGTTTGAGGATTCCCGATAACTAAGAGGGAATAAGCAAGGAGGGAATCCTCCAACTGGGAACCATCCAACCGGGATTTCTGAAAAACCCGGGAATTTTGGGAAAGCCTTGCAAACTTTGTAATCTTAGTGAGGATGCTAAACCCCCATTTCAGGACACAGAGGGCAAAAAGCCAAAGGTCAAAGATCACCTTGAGTTTCTTGATGCGCATCTCGATGGTCTGGATGTCGGTGCTGAGGTCCAGGCTCTGCTGCTGCTCTAGCTCCGCCGCCGCCTGGTCCAGCCACACCCACACGGCATTGAGGTCAGAGTTGAACTGCTGCCACTGCTGAAGGTTCTGCTTCAGACGCATCTCTTTACTGAGGGCCTGGGCCTGCAGCAACTCCCAACGTTCTATCACACCTACACCACAGGGGTGGAAGAAAGGGGTATTATAATATATAAACGGCGTTATATAATATCGCTATACTATATTTATCCATCTCTTTACTGAGGGCCTGGGATGGGGCAGCAACTCCCAGTGTTCTATCACACCTACACCGCAGCGGGAAGGAAGGAGTATTTTATTATTTATTTGGTAATGGGATATATATACGTAGTTATTTATTATATCTATCTATCTCTTTACTCAGGGCCTGAGACTGCAGTAACTAACCTACAGTATAGGAGGAAGGAAAGAAAGGGTATGAAATTATTAATTTGGTAACGGGATATATGTGTAGTTTATCTATTATTTATGTCTATGGCTAGTTATATATATATATATATATATTCAGGCATTTGAGGTTAGATACAACTTACAGCCCAGTACAGCCCAAAGAAATGTGTATTCTTCCGCCCCAAAGGAAGTATCTGCCTTAAAACGTCTGACTTTGTACTTATTTACCTACTTCTCTCATTGAGCCTACTGGCGCATAAGGCAAAGACAAGGCAGCAAACACACAACCACCACACAATGCTGTGTCATCGTTGACTACAAGTTCTGGGCATCAATGTACCATTGCTACTTTACATCTAAAGACCTCTCCATTACTGACTATGTTAAGCCTTATTTACAGTGCCTTCAGAAAGAATTGATACTCCTTGACTTATTCCACATTTTGTTGTGTTAAAGCATGAATTCAAGATGGATTTAAAAAAATAAAATCTCACATCTACACACAATACCCCATAGTCACAAAGTGAAAACATGTTTTTAGAAATGCTTTCACATTTACTGAAAATGAATGATTATCTTCTTTCTGGGTAAGTCTCTAAGAGCTTAACACACCTGGATTGTGCATTTGCCCATTATTATTTTAAAAATTCAGTAACTTGGCCACTCAGGAACATTAATAACGGTCTTCTTGGTAAGCAACACCAGTGTATATTTGGCCTTGTATTTTAGGCTATTGTCCTGCTGAAAGGTCAATTGATCCCCCAGTGGTTGGTGGAAAGCAGAGGAGCAGGTTTCCTGTAGGATTTTGCCTGTGCTTAGCGAAATTCCGTTTATTTTTTATCCTGAAAAACTCCCTAGCCCTTAAAGCATACCCATAACATGATGCAGCCACCACTATGCTTGAAATAATGGAGAGTGGTACTCAGTGATGTGTTGTATTTGCCCAAAACATAACACTTTGTATTTAGGACAAAAAGTGAATTGCTTTACCACATTTTTTGCACTATTACTTTTGTGCCTTCTTGCAAATCGGATGCATGTTTTGGAATATTTTTTATTCTGTACAGGTTTACTTCTTTTCACTCTGTTAATTAGGTTAGTATTGTGGAGTAACTACAATGCTGTTGATCTATCCTCAGTTCTCTTATCACAGCCATTAAAATCACCATTGGTCTGGTGAAATCACTGAGCGGTTTCCTTCTTCTCCAGCAACTGAGTTCAGAAGGACGCATGTATCTTTGTAGTGACTGGGTGTATTGATACACCATCCAAAGTGTAATTAATAACTTTTTTACCCATCTACCAATAATTGCTCTTCTTTGTGAGGCATTGTAAAACCACCATGGTCTTTGTGGTTGAATCTGTGTTTGAAACTCACTGCTCAAATGAGGAACCTTACAGATAGTTATATGTGTGGGGTACACAGATGAGGTAGTCATTCAAAAAGCATGTTAAACGCTATTATTGCACACAGAGTGAGTCCATGCAACTTATTTTGTAACTTGTTAAACACATTTTTACTCCTGAACTTATTTAGGCTTGCCATAACAAAGGGGTTGAATACTTTGACTCAAGACATTTCAGCTTTGAATTTTTAAGGAATGGCAGGATATACCTTTTTCATTGGCAAGATTAGCAAACTTAGGCATGACATGCCAGAAACAAATGCTGACACTACACAGCAAAGTAAACTGATCAAATTATGAAAGACAAACATTGTAATTTTGAAATCCGTAAAGTGAGTGTGGAAGAGTTGAAAAAATTGTTGTTGTCTATCAACAATGATAAGCCACCGGGGTCTAACAACTTGGATAATAGCAGACGATATTGCCACATCTTCAATCTAAGCCTACTAGAAAGTGTGTGCCCTCAGGGCTGGAGGGAAGCAAAAGTAATTCTACTACCCAAGAATAGTAAAGCCCCCTTTACTGGCTTAAATAGCTGACCAATCAGCCTGTTTACAATCCTTAGTAAACTTTTGGAAAAAAAGGTGTTTGACCAGATACAATGCTATTTTACTGTAAACAAATTGACAAAAGACTTTCAGCACACTTATAGGGAAGGACATTCAACAAGCACGGCACTTACACAAATGATTGGCTGAGAGAAATTGATGATAAAAATATTATGGGAGCTGTTTTGTTTATGCATTATCGATCATAGTCTACTGATGGAAATATTTATGAGTTATGGCTGTACACCCCCTGCTATATTGTGGATAAAGAGTTACCTGTCTAACAGAACATAGAGGGTGTTCTTTAATAGAAGCCTCTCCAACATAATCCAGGTAGAATCATGAATTCCCCAGGGCAGCTGTCTAGGCCCCTTACTTTTTCAATATTTACTAATGACATGCCACTGGCTTTGAGTATGACTCAACACTACACAGTGTCAGCTACTACAGCAAGAGCCATCTCTTCAACACATAACAAAGAGATGCAGTTAGTTTCAGAATGGGTGGCAAGGAATAAGTTAGTCCTAAATATTTCAAAAACTAAAAGCATTGTATTTTGGACAAATCATTCACTAAACCCTAAACCTCAACTAAATCTTGTCATAAATTATGTGGAAATTAAGCAAGTTGAGGTGACTAAACTGCTTGGAGTAACTCTGATTTGTAAACTGTGATGGTCAAAACATGTTGATACAACAGTAGCTAAGATGGGGAGAAGTCCGTCCATAATAAAGCGCTGCTCAGCCTTCTTAAAAACACTATCAACAAGGCAGGTCCTACATGCCCTAGTTTTGTAGCACCTGGACTACTGTTCAGTTGTGTGGTCAGGTGCCACAAAGAGGGACCTCGGAAAATTACAATTGCTCAGAACAGGGCGGCCCTTAATAAAATGTGTACACGGAGAGCTAACATTAACAATATGCATGTAAATGGAGGAGAGATTGACTTCATCACTACTTGTTTTTATAAGAAGTGTTGACATGATGAATGCACCGAGGTGTCTGTTTAAACTACTACAAGACATGCCACTTCAGGAGGCGGAAAAAATTTGGCTTGGCCCCTAAGACCCTCAGAAACTTTTACAGATGCACAATTGAGAGCATCCTGTCAGGCTGTATCACCGCCTGGTACAGCAACTGCACCGACCGCAACCACAGGGCTCTCCTGAGGGTGGTACGGTCTGCCCAACGCATCACCGGGGGAACACTGTCTGCTCTCCAGGACACCTACAGCACCGATGTCACAGGAAGGCCAAAAATATCATCAAGAACATCAACCACAGCCATGGCCTGTTCACCCCGCTATCATCCAGAAGGCGAGGTCAATACAGGTGCATCAAAGCTGGGACCGAGAGACTGAAAAACAGCTTCTATCTCAAGGCCATCAGACTGTTAAATAGCCATCACTTCCACCTGGCTACTCAACCCTGCACCTTAGAGGCTGCTGCACTATATACATAGACATGGAATCACTGGCCACTTTAATAACGGAACACTAGTCACTATAATAATGTTAACATACTGCTTTACTCATCTCATATGTATATACTGTAGTCTATTCTTTCTTATTTTTTTACCCCTTTTTCTCCCCAATTTCATGGTATCCAATTGGTAGTTACAGTCTTGTCTCATCGCTGCAACTCCCGTACAGACTCTGGAGAGGCGAAGGTCGAGAGCTGTGCGTTCTCCGAAACTCAACCCAACCAAGCCTCACTGCTTCTTGACACAATGCCCACTTAACACGGAAGCCAGCCACATGTGTCGGAGGAAACACCGTACACCTTGCGGCCGTGTCAGCGTGCACTGCGCCCACCCCGCCACAGGAGTCGCTAGTGCGCGATGGAACAATTACATCCCTGCTGGCCAAACTCTCCCCTAACCCGGACGACGCTGGGCCAATTGTGCGCCGCCCTATATATATTTCTTAATTCCATTATTTTACCTTTAGATGTATTGTTGTGAATTGTTAGATATTACTGCACTGTTGGAGCTAGAAACGTAAGCATTTCGCTACACCCGCAATAACATCTGCTCAATATGTGTATGTGACCAATTTTTTTAAATTTGATTTGACCAAGTGTCTCTTCACAATCCCCAAGTCAAGAACAGACGATGAGAGGCGCACAGTGCTACATTGAGCTACGACTACATGGAACTCTATTCCACATCAGGTAACTGACTCAAACAGTAGGATAAGATAAAATATATATATATATATATATATATATATATATATATATATACATACACACACCTTCTGGAACAGAGGGGACTGTGAAGAGACACACACAGGCACAGACACACAATAAGACACACACACCTACACAAGCATTTTGTATTGGAGATATGTGGTAGTAGAGTAGAGGCCTGAGGGAACACAATGTGTTGTGAAAAGTGTTATGAAATGTAATGTCAAGTAATATTTAACATTGTATATAACTGCCTTAATGTTGCTGGGATCCTTAATAAATACAAATACAAACATTTATTTGTAAAAATATTGAAAAACATAACTCCACATCGACATTATATGGTATATTTAATCAATTTTAAATGCAGGCTGTAACACAACAAAATGAGGAAAAAGTCAAGGGGTGTGAAAACTTTGAAGGCACTGTATACAGTACAGTATCAACATCTGAAAGCCAAACATTACCTGTTGTTTGTGAATCACCACCAATGGGGTCAGCGAGTCCTGAGGCCTTGTCCTCCTCCCCCTTCAGCTCGTAGCCCACTCTCTTCACCGTGTCTATACTGCCACGACACTCGCCCAACAGACGCATCTACACAACACGACAGGACAGGTAGCGGATGGAAAGCATGTCACTGAGATGTTCACATCATGTAATCCCGCTGAGTAGATACTTATTTTACAAACCACATGATTTATGTAGATAAAGACACAATGTTTCCTAAAGACCTTCCATTGAGACATACAGTACCAGTCAAAAGTTTGGACACACATACTCATTCAAGGGTTTTTCTTTATTTTTACTATGTTCTACATTGTAGAATAATAGTGAAGACTTCAAAACTATGAAATAATACATATGGAATCATGTAGCCAAACAAGTGTTAAATAAAAATATAATTGATATTTTAGATTATTCAAAATATCCCCCTTTGCCTTGATGACAGCTTTGCACACTCTTGGCATTCTCTCAACCAGCTTCATCTGGAATGCTTATCCAACAGTCTTGAAGGAGTTCCCACATATGATGAGCACTTGTTAGCTGCTTTTCCTTCACTCTGCAGTCCAACTCATCCCAAACCATCTCAATTGGGTTGTGGTCGGGTGATTGTGGAGGCCAGCTCATCTGATGCAGCATTCCATCACTCTCCTTCTTGGTCAAATAGCCCTTACACAGCCTGGAGGTGTGTTTTAGGTCATTGTCCTGTTTAAAAAACAAATGATAGTCCCACTAAGCGCAAACCAGATGGGATGGCGTATCGCTGCAGAATACTGTGGTAGCCATGCTGGTTAAGTGCGCCTTGAATTCTAAATAAATCCCGACAGTGTCACCAGCAAAGCAACCCCCACACCATCACACCTCCTCCATTCTCACGGTGGTAACCACACATGCGGTTGGAACCAAAAATCTCTAATTTGGACTCATCAGACCAAAGGACAGATTTCCACCGGTCTAATGTCCATTCCTCGTGTTTCTTGGCCCAAGCAAGTCTTTTCTTCCTATTGGTGTCCTTTAGTAAACTCATCAAAAAAAGGAATGTCCTCACTGTCAAATGCGTTTATTTTCAGCAAACTTAAAATGTGTAAATATTTGTATGAACATAACAAGATTCAACAACTGAGACATAAACTGAACAAGTTCCACAGACATGTGACTAATAGAAATGGAATAATGTGTCCCTGAACAAAGGGGGGGGGGGGGGGGTCAAAATCAAAGTAACAATCAGTGCATTAAGTACTGCAGTGCATCTCCTCCTCATGGACTGCACCAGATTTGGCAGTTCTTGCTGTGTGATGTTACCCCACTCTTCCACCAAGGCACCTGCAAGTTCCTGGACATTTCTGGGGGGAATGACCCTAGCCCTCACCCTCCGATCCAACAGGTCTCAGACGTGCTCAATGGGATTGAGATCCGGGCTCTTCGCTGGCTGTGGCAGAACACTGACATTCCTGTCTTGCAGGAAATCACGCACAGAATGAGCAGTATGGCTGGTGGCATTGTCATGCTGGAGGGTCATGTCAGGATGAGTCTGCAGGAAGGGTACCACGAGGGAGGAGGATGTCTTCCTTGTAACGCACAGCGTTGAGATTGCCTGCAATGACAACAAGCTCAGTCCGATGATGCTGTGACACACCGCCCCAGACCATGAGGGACCCTCCACCTCCAAATCGATCCCGCTCCAGAGTACAGGCCTCGGTGTAACGCTCATTCATTCGACAATAAACGCGAATCCGACCATCACCCCTGGTGAGGCAAAACCAAAACTCGTCAGTGAAGAGCACTTTTTGCCAGTCCTGTCTGGTACAGCAACCAGTAGAAAGGCCTCTTTACTGTCCTAAGTTTTCATAACTGACTTTAATTGACTACCATTTGTAAACTGTTAGTGTCTTAACAACTGTTCCACAGGTGCATGTTCATTCATTGTTTATGGTTCATTGAACAAACATTGGAAACAGTGTTTAAACCCTTCACAATGAAGATCTGTGAAGTTATTTGGAGTTTAGTAGTTTCTTTGCAGCAATTCCACCATGAAGGCCAAATTCACGCAGTTACCTCTGAACAGTTGATGTTGAGATGTGTCTGTTACTTGAACTCTGGGAAGCATTTATTTGGGCTGCAATTTCTGAGGCTGGTAACTCTAATGAACGTATCCTCTGCAGCAGAGATAACTCTGGGTCTTCCTTTCCTGTGGCGGGACTCATGAGAGCCAGTTTCATCATAGCACTTGATGGTTTTTACGACTGCACTTGAAGAAACTTTCAAAGTTCTTGACATTTTCCGGATTGACTGACCTTCATGTCTTAAAGTAATGATGGACTGTCTTTTCTCTTTGCTTATTTGAGCTGTTCTTGCCATAATATGGACTTGGTCTTTTAGCAAATAGGGCTACCCCCCTACCTTGTCACAACACAACTGATTGGCTCAAATGCAATAAGGAAAGAAATTCCACAAATTAACTTTTAACAAGGCACACCTGTTGATTAAAATGCATTCCTGGTGACTACCCCATGAAGCTTGTTGAGAGAATGCCAAGAGTGTGCAAAGCTGTCATCAAGGCAGTGGGTGGCTACCTTGAAGAATCTCAAAATATAAAATATATTTTGATTTGTTTAACACTTTATTGGTTACTACATGATTCCATATGTGTTATTTCATAGTTTTGATGTCTTCACCATTATTCTACAATTAAGAAAATAGTAAAAATAAAGAACAACCCTGGAATGAGTAGGTTTGGCTCGTACTGTAACTCACAGAACGGTGATAAGGGTCTCTTATCAGACATACCAATAACATTCATGGAATAGTTTAAATCGTAACTTCATGTTTACAAACCCTGAGAGCCAAATGGGCTGCAGAAGACTTGGGTGTCTAGTCTAGTGAATGAGACCAGTATATTAACTAGTGAATGAGACCAGCAGTACTCACATATCCCATGTATGAAGCGTCCAGCTCGGGGCCAGTTGGGGTGCGGCTGCGGATGATGTTCTCTGTCTGTTGCAGGTGGAACCGGCTGGTGTCCAGAACCTTGTCCAACTGTAGGATGTGAGTCTCCAGGGTACCTCCCTCTCCTAAGGATGGGAAGATGAGATGGAATACAGTTAGATAAAGGCTTTGATTTTATGTTCACGGGCCGGTTTCTTAGACCTAGATTAAGCCTACTTCTGTTGGATTTAAAAGCACGTTCAATGTAGATTATTCAGGATTTTTTTTTTTTTTTTTTTTAATTTATTTAAGCTTTATTTAACTAGCCAAGTCAGTTAAGAACAAATTCTTATTTACAATGACGGCCTACCCCGACCAAACCCGGACGACGCTGGGCCAATTGTGTGCCGACCTATGGGACACCCAATCACGACCGGATGCGATACAGCCTGGATTCGTTTAAAGGAACATTCCACCCAAAAATCTAGTTGTTTTCAAGATATGTAACTTTCAAAATACATGAAAAAAATATGAAAGTTACATATCTTGAAAACTTGATTGCTGACAAGCAAAACATTTTTGGAACTATGTCAACAATGGACTAATGAAACAAATACCAAAATATAGTTTTTAGGTGGAGTTTTCCTGTAATCTGTCTTAATCTGTGTCCGAAAAACCGTCCCTAAATGTTTTCTTCAAACAGACATAGAAATCCATCCACTGCAAAACATTGTAAGATATCATTAATAGTGAGTGTTATCCATTCAGTAGTCAATTAAAAGACAAGGGACAAAGGACATTTGTAACACAAAAAACAACAGACAACAACATCTCCCCAACAGTGCACAACAACATGCACCTTTTGAAACACACAGGATGCCAACCACAAATTAGCTTGAGGTTAGCTACAGTAGCCTATGTGCTGCAAAATGTAATATAAAAAAATACAAAATCGTTAGGAAGTGGTGCTGTTGGTTAACAGTAATTGCTGTTATGCTTCAGTGTGCGAGTAAGAAAACCAAACCAAACTCCTAGCAGGCAGTAAGTAGGCTGTTAGTGTTATTTTTCCACACTACGGCATCTTGCCTACCATCCAAGGACCTCAGGGTTTGTTCAGTTAGTTTAACAAAGGCCTCAGGGCTCTCTGGGATCACTACATCTGGAAGAAACATATACATACACACATTTCTTACAATTAACAAGGCTGAATATGAGTGTGCTTTAACAGCCACTGTACAATACTGTATCTCTCCACTGTGATGTCTCCACTCTCTCTGAGATCGAGGCTATCTTAAGTTGTGAGGGGTGTGTTATCCTTAGTATCTGACAGTATGGGTGTGAGGGGTGTAGACTAGACTGACCTGACAGAGCAGAGGCAGAAGCTGATCCCTGGTAGCTCCCCTCATCTCCGTGCTCCCCCTGCTCAGAGGCCAAGCCCAGGGCCCTGCTGGCACTCTCCAGCCCCCGGCTCAGGTCGTAATCGTGGTCCCACTCCAGGGGGATGGAGTCCACACTGGCTGGGGTGTCCCTGCCTGAGCGTTCAGCCCCAGTCCGCAGAGGGGCAGCCAGGGAAGCAGAGTGGCTTAGGGAGGGTAGAGGGGACATCAGGCAGTCTCCCAGACGCTCACTCCAGGGAATGCTGGACAGGTCCCCAGGTTCGTCTAGTTCAAACTCCCGGTCCGAGAATGACACGTCGTACTCGTCACCTGTTAGCTGGAGGAAGAGGAGTGGGAGGTACACTTATGAGACAGTCAACAAAGACAATGACAGGTTCCAGGAATCAAGACATGGCATCATTTGGTAAAATGGCCACAGGAGAGAATGTGCTCAACTCTATCCTCTTTTAAAAAAACAACAATGAAAGGGTGCTAGAAGCCAAGTCACCCAACATTAAAATCGAACCATGGGGGCCAGTAGATGTCATCCCTAGGCTTAACGTCATCCCTAGGCTTACCGTCATCCCTAGGCTTACCGGTAGACGTATGAGCTTCTTGTAGTAGCGCTCCACACGTCCGAACACCTCCTGGCAGTATCTCTGCAGCTCTTCCAGCTCCTCCTCTATAACAGCTGCATCCAGAGGCTCACTCTTCTCTAGCAGCACCTCACCCTGGTGGAAGATGTGCTCAATCTTCCCAGTGGTCAGAGAGATCTCCTGCTGGAACGCCTGGTAGACAATCAATCAATCAATCAATCAATCAATCAATCAAACGTACTTCATTTTACATCAGCGATTGTCAAAAAGTGGAAGAGAAGCAGAGACCAACCAAATATGGTTGAGTTCACAACCACCAGGTGTGAAACTTATTAGCAAAAATTATGACTTGGTCTCCCGAGTGGCGCAGCGGTCTAAGGCACTGCATCTCAGTGCTAGAGGTGTCACTACAGACCCTGGTTTGATTCCAGGCTGTATCACAACTGGCTGTGATTGGGAGTTCCATAGGGCGGCGCACAATTGGCCCAGCGTCGTCCGGGTTAGGTTTTGGCCAGGGTAGGCCGTCATTGTAAATAAGAATTTGTTCTTAACAGACTTGCCTAGTTAAATAAAGTTTAATAAAAAATGACCAGTACCATGTACCTGGGCAGCACCAAGGTGTGAGGTATTGTGGGCATTCTTACCCTGAGCTGTTTGATCTTGGCCTGGATGTCACACTCTGAGAAGTGCTCTATGTTGGTGAGCTGCAGGTCCATCTCCGTGAGCCACACCAGGATGCTGTCTCTGGCTGTCTCAAACTCCTCACGCTGACTGATAAAGTGCTGGAGAAATCATGAAGGGATGCTTTAGGATACACATTTCTCGCAGCAAAAAAAAGATTTACCAATGAATTGCAATTTCAGGCAGACACTCCTCATTATTTCTTTCTGTGAGCACTACGGATATTTAGGAGTGTAGAATCGGACTATATACAAGACTTTCTGTTGTGTTACAGTTGTTCAACAAGGATGGACGCGACTCTGTACCTTGAGCCTGCGGAGGATGGAGGCCACCCTCTTCTGCAGGTTGTCCCAGCGCTGGTTCCCGTCGTGGGCCATCTCCCGGAGGCGACAGGAGGAGTCGGTCCGGTTCTCCCTGGCCAGACGGCGGTACTGCTTATTGATCAGCTCCAGCTGGGTCAGACTCTCATGGACCTGACGTTGGAATGCCTACAGGACAACATATAATTAAAATATATATATTTATCAATGCACACATTTAGTATTGATCAAGGAAATGTTGATTAATCATTCAGTTGACAATTTAGTTGATCAATTGATCATTTAGTATCAATCAGAGACAAGTTAGTCCATCCATGAGTTTTGTCTAGATATGTACAGTCGTGGCCAAAAGTTTTGAGAATGACACAAATTTTAATTTCCACAAAGTTTGCTGCTTCAGTGTCTTTAGATATTTTTGTCAGATGTTACTATGGAATACTGAAGTATAATTACAAGCATTTCATAAGTGTCAAAGGCTTTTATTGACAATTACATGAAGTTGATGCAAAGAGTCAGTATTTGCAGTGTTGACCCTTCTTTTTCAAGAGCTCTGCAATCCGCCCTGGCATGCTGTCAATTAACTTCTGGGCCACATCCTGACTGATGGCAGCCCATTCTTGCATAATCAATGCTTAGAGTTTGTCAGAATGTGTGGGTTTTTGTTTGTCCACCCGCCTCTTGAAGATTGACCACAAGTTCTCAATGGGATTAAGGTCTGGGGAGTTTCCTGGCCATGGACCCAAAATATCGATGTTTTGTTCCCCGAGCCACTTAGTTATCACTTTTGCCTTATGGCAAGGTGCTCCATCATGCTGGAAAAGGCATTGTTCATCACCAAACTGTTCCTGGATGGTTGGGAGAAGTTGCTCTCAGAGGATGTGTTGGTATCATTCTTTATTCATGGCTGTGTTCTTAGGCATAATTGTGAGTGAGCCCACTCCCTTGGTTGAGAAGCAACCCCACACATGAATGGTTTCACGATGCTTTACTGTTGGCATGATACAGGACTGATGGTAGCGCTCACCTTGTCTTCTCTGGAGAAGCTTTTTTCCGGATGTCCCAAGCAATCGGAAAGGGGATTCATCAGAGAAAATTACTTTACCCCAGTCCTCAGCAGTCCAATCCTTGTAACTTTTGCAGAATATCAGTCTGTCCCTAATTTTCTTCCTGGAGAGATGTGGCTTCTTTGCTGCCCTTCTTGACACCAGGCCATCCTCCAAAAGTCTTCACCTGCCTGCTGCCATTCCTGAGCAAGCTCTGTACTGGTGTTGCCCCAATCCCTTTAGGAGACGGTCCTGGCGCTTGCTGGACTTTCTTGGGCACCCTGAAGCCTTCTTCACAACAATTGAACCGCTCTCCTTAAAGTTCTTGATGATCCGATAAATGGTTGATTTAGGTGCAATCTTACTGGCAGTAATATCCTTGCCTGTGAAGCCCTTTTTGTGCAAAGCCATGATGACGGCATGTGTTTCCTTGCAGGTAACCATGGCTGACAGAGGAAGAACAATGATTCCAAGCACCACCCTCCTTTGGAAGCTTTCAGTCTGTTATTTCAACTCAATCAGCATGACAGAGTGTTCTCCAGCCTTGTCCTCGTCAACACTCACACCTGTGTTAACAAGAGAATCACTGACATGATGTCAGCTGGTCCTTTTGTGGCAGGGCTGAAATGCAGTAGAATTTTTTCAGTTCATTTGCATGGCAAAGAGGGACTTTGCAATTAACTGCAATTCATCTGATCACTCTTCATAACATTCTGGAGTATATGCAAATAGCCATCATACAAACTGAGGCAGCAGACTTTGTGAAAATTAATATTTGTGTCATTCTCAAAACTTTTGGCCACGACTGTACTGTAGAGGTACTGTCTTCTGAATGTGAGATACATGGGGAGAGAATATAGTGGTTTACAGCATATCAAATAAGGTGGTCTGTAATAGTTGTACTGTACCTCAAACTTCTTTAGTTCCTCCTTGGCCACAGTGTAGAGCACGCCTGAAGAGTTGGGCAGAGCAGCAGTCTTCTCTGAGGTCACAAGCCACTCCTCAAAACGTGCAAAGTCCTCTAAGAACTTCTGCCATAAACGCCATGTCTCTTCAATCCTTAGAAATGAAAACGATATGGACTATTTTAAGTTATGGTGACAGCCTACATCATAAGCTTTCAAATAGACTAACCAACCCTAGAGTTACATCACCGCACTTTGCTTGTTGATACTCTTGAAATAAAAAAAATCGTACTACTGTAGAAACAACTGCGAAAACTGTTTCTAATATTAGTATCCCTTTCCTGCAGTCAAATTACCAAATCACCCTCTAGTGGCCTCAGGGGTGGAATGTTACTCATATTTTTCATAATTAATAAACACATATACATATATTATATATATATATATATAAACATATATATATTTGTACATTTCTATGTGAAACGGTTTAGTTATATTTCAGTCTTCTGTGATGCACAGTAACAGTCAAAAGTTTGGACACTCATTCAAGGATATTTCAATTTTTTTTCTATTTTCTACATTGTAGAATAATAGTGAACTATCAGAACTATCAAATAACACATACGGAATAATGTAGTAACAAAAAAAGTGTTAAACAAATCAAAATATATTTTTGATTTTAGATTCTTCAAAGCAGCCACCCTTTGCCTTGATTACAGCTTTGCACAACTCTTGGCATTCTCTTCATGAGGTAGTCACCAGGAATGCATTTCAATTAACGGGTGTGCATCTGGAATACATTTCAACTCTATATCTGACATGGTACAGTTGTCTTTTTTTGTATGTGTTTTATTTTTTACTTTCACTTGTACACCTTTTTCTCCCCAATTGGTAGTCACAGTCTTGTCCCATCGCTGCAACTCCCCTACGGACTCGGGAGAGGCAAAAGAGCCATGCATCTTCTGAAACACGACCCTGCCAAGCTGCACTTCTTCTTGACACACTGCTCGCTTAACCTGGAAGCCAGCTGCACCAATGTGTCAGAGGAAACACTGTCCAACTTGCGACAAAGTCAGCTTGCACGCACCCGGCCCACCACATGGAGTCACTAGAGCGCGATGGGACAAAGAAATCCCAGTCGGCTAAACCCTCCCCTAATCTGGACGACGCTGGGCCAATTGTGCGCCGCCTCATGGGTCTTCCGGTCACGGCCGGCTGTGACACAGCCTGGGATTGAACCCGGGCCTGTAGTGACGCCTCAAGCACTGTGATGCAGTTCCTTAGACCACTGCGCCACTTGGAAGGCCCTGTGTATTCTTTTTTTAAGCCCATAACCATGTGTGTGAGGTGTATACTTTTGTTTCAAAGTAGATTTGTTTAAGACTGCCAAGAAAACACTCCGTGTGACCCTGATTTAGCCCACTGCAGCAAAAAGTTAAGTTAAACTGTGTAGGTCTTACTTGAGCCTTCTCTCCATGGACAAGGCACAGATGCTCCTCCATCGGCGGTCCAGGCTGCGAGTGGCCTGCTGGATAGATTCACACTCTGTGTCCGTGGCACAAGCGTCACAGTCGTGCAACAGCACCTCACACAGGTTCAACACAGACGCCACACCTGTACTGTGCTTCTCTATGTCACGCTGAAGCTCCTGGATGGACGGAGAGAAAGATGGAAGGGCGTTATGGTATGTTAGAGAAAGAGGGTGGGATCCTGATCTTTTCAGAATCAAGAAACCTACTAAGATCTTTCAATAAGCCCCTCTCTATTGTACTGTCTGTAAGCCTGTCTGCTAGGAATTAAAAAGGATCTATAAAGTATCAACATAAGCAACTATCATTGATTATGTACAGTATCTGTATTAATAGCTATACCAAGGGTTGTAAACTACAGTGTGTTTTCAAAGTACTCACAGCCCACTGATGCGGTAGCCTGGTGATGCCAGATCTGTTTGTGCCATCTTGCCAACTGCTATGACAACGACTACAGGAGTCTACAAGACAGCACAAACAGATCTGGGACCACCAAGCTGACGGGGTATTTACCTGCTGCAGGTCCAGCTTCCTCTGTATCTCCTGGGAATCACAGGTGTCATAGACGATGGGTCTGGATAGCTCAGTCTCTATGTGGGCCAGCCAGGACCGCAGAGTACTCATGTTCTTATCCAGCTGCTGCACTGCCACCAGAGTCTCCCTCAGCTTCTTCACTCTATAGCAACCGGATACACGATGCTTGTTTTAGAAAAACATACATAACACAGCAGATTCCTAGTGTAGAAGCACCTAAAAACAATTAACAAAGTCATTAAACCACTTCTTTCCACTCATTGTTTTTATTTTATTCAAGCTATATTTTACCAGGACCATTGTGGTCAAATTGTGCTAAGTACAGTACTGTACACTGGGCCAGCCAGGGAGTTTCTGAAAGTCAAGAAGAAGGCTGCATCAAAGCAAATATTAACGACAATGGCGTGTGTAAATAAATGTGTGTATATTCCTAACCCGCAGCAGTACAGTATATCCATGTACTTCCTATCCCACACACCCGGCCATAGTATATACAGTGCATTCGGAAAGTATTCAGACCACTTCCCTTTTTACACATTTTGTTACGTTACAGTCTTATTCTAAAATTGATTAAATAGAACATTTTCCTCATCAATCTACACTCAATACCACATAACGACAAAGCGAAAACAGAAATACCTTATTTACATAAGTATTCAGACCCTTTGCTATGAGACTCGAAACTGAGCTCAGGTGCATCCTGTTTCCTTTGATCATCCTTGAGATGTTTCTACAACTTGATTGGATTCCACCTGTGGTAAATTCAATTGATTAAACATGATTTGGAAAGACACACAACTGTCTATATAAGGTCCCACAATTGACGGTGCATGTCAGAGCATAAACCAATCCATGAGGTCGAAGGAATTGTCCGTATAGCTCCGAGACAGGATTGTGTCGAGGCACAGATCTGGGGAAGAGTACCAAAAAATGTCTGCAGCATTGACAGTCCACAAGAACACAGTGACCTCCATCATTCTTAAATGGAAGAAGTTTGGAACCACCAAGACTCTTCCTAGAGCTGGCCGCCCGGCAAAACTGAGCAATCGGGGGAGAAGGGCCTTGGTCAGGGAGGTGACCAAGACCCGATGGTCACTCTGACAGCGCTCCAGAGTTTCTCTGTGGAGATGGGAGAACCTTCCAGAAGGACAGCCATCTCTGTAAGACTCCACCAATCAGGCCTTTATGGTAGAGTGGCCAGATGGAAGCCACTCCTCAGTAAAAATCCATGACAGCCCGCTTGGAGTTTGCAAAAAGGTACCTAAATGACTCTGACCTTGAGAAACAAGATTCTCTGGCTTGATGAAACCAAGATTGAACTCTTTGGCCTGAATGACAAGCGTCACGTCTGGAGGAAACCTGGCACCATCCCTAGGGTGAAGCATAGTGGTGGCAGCATCATACTGTGAGGATGTTTTTCAGCAGCAGGGCCTGGGAGACTAGTCAGGATCGAGGGAAAGATGAATGGAGAAAAGTACAGAGAGATCCTTGATGAAAACCTGCTCCAGAGCGCTCAGGACCTCAGACTGGGGCGAAGGTTCAACTTCCAACAGGACAACAACCCTAAGCACACAGCCAAGACAACGCAGGAGTGGCTTTAGGACAAGTCCCTGAATGTCCTTGAGTGGCCCAGCCAGAGCCTGGACTTAAACCCGATCGAACATCTCTGGAGAGACTTGAAAATAGCTGTGCAGCGACGCTCCCCATATAACCTGCCAGAGCTTGAGAGGATCTGCGGAGAAGAATGGGAGAAACTCCCCAAATACAGGTGCGCCAAGCTTATAGCGTCATACCCAAGAAAACTCGAGGCTGTAATCACTGCCAAAGGTGCTTCAACAATGTACTGAGTAAAGGGTCTGAATACTTATGTAAATATGATAGCAGTTTTTTATTTTTAATACATTTGCTAACATTTCTAATAACCTGTTTTTGCTTTGTCATTAATCCATTTTAGAATAAGGCTGTAACGCAACAAAATGTGGAAAAATGCAAGTGGTCTGAATATTTTCCGAATGCACTCCTTACCTGGCTCCGAGGAGGTCCAGCAGGTGTTGCCAGCGCTCGCCCACCTTGCTGAGTTTGTGTTCTATCTCAGAGGCCTTGGTCTCGTGGCTGGCCCTGGCCAGGCGCTCACCCATCTTGTGCAGCTGCAGCTTGTTTTCCTTAGCCAACGCTATCTCCTCCTGGTAGTCCTGGGAGAGTGAGTAAAAACTGTAATCAGCCCATGTAAAAGGGAGAATAGTGTAACAGTTTGGACTGAAACATTATTCAAAGAGGAATCAACTTCTACAAGCATAGAAGCAACTCAGAGTAGAGAAGAGCAATTCAATGGGATATTTGTCTAATTAATCAAACACGAATGAAAAGACAAGGTCTGGTATCGGTTGGTGTTTACCTTGCGCAGCTTCTCGATCATCTCCTCGATGCTGATGTCTCCATTCTGGGACACCTTGCTCTCCATGTCGGTAAGCCAGTCACACAGCTCCTTGTTCTTCTCGTTAAACACGGCCCACTCATTCAGCTTCTCACTCACCTGCTTCTGCCGAAGGGATAGCTATGGAGAGAGAGAGAGAGAGAGAGAGACAGCAAGACACAGATACACTGGTGTTGTAAATACATATACTCATTTGAAATTAATTCACCATGGTAAGGATAATAGCTAGTTGCACAGAGAAAGAAAGGAACATTTTCATATAAAAAAAGAAACATACACAACTAGCAGTACTAGGCAATATGCATAGATTTAGCAAAACATTAATGAAGAGGTAGCAGTGATGTAGAGGTGTTACCTAATGTAATGCATCTAAAGCGAGCACTGTGTGACTTCCTGTCACTATCTGGTATGTGGTCTATATTCACAGACAACACCGGATGTAGTTTGAAGGGGAAACATCCTGTACTGTTTTGCATGAAAGTTCTCTCTAGCTCAAGTCTAGTTATACTAAACACTACGCTTCCAGCTTTATGAAATAACCAGAGATATGTTTCACAAAGGTGATAAAGAAGACTGCAGAACCACAATTCAATCATATAGACCATAGTATGCTACAGATCATTCTGCACGAGTCAGCAATCAGTGCAAGCCTGCAAGATTCAACCCTGTTCCCATAACTATGTGTACATACTGCAGCCATGGCCTATTGTGGAGCTTCAGCACCACCATTTGGCACCACATGTCATTACAACTTAAAATGACAGCTCTAGTCTCTCTTGCTAGACTGATGACACACCTATTGCGTCAGAAACACAGAGGCCGTGGGAAGAGACTGCTTCTCCTCACAGCAACATATTCAACAGCCATACAGTACCTGGTGACAGATCTCCTCCCACTGGCGGTGCAGCAGCTCTATACGTTCCTGTAGAACAGACAGGTCCTCAGCACTGATGTAGCTAGACAGGGACTCCCTCAGCACCGTCAGGTGGGCTAGGTCTTCTGTCCAGCCGTCAAACGTGTTCTCCAAGTCCTGGTCATAGGAGAGAGAACGTTATCATCTGCTTTTAATCACCCAATACTATGCTAAGCTGAATATTTTTAAAGACATCACGGGTCAATTTGAAATGGCACCGTATGCCATACACGGTGCACTCCATTTGTGTACCATTTAGGACACAGTTCATGATAGGCCTAAGCCCATCTACAGATCATTTCGTTGGACATTATGTGAGCCTGCCTGTATTCAGTATTAAACATAGTATAATAATTGTACGGTTGTTCCACGAAAAGAGTGCCTTTGATATTTGAAGTAGACATTTTGCACCAATATTGCATTTTAAAAGCCTGTTGTAATTAATTAAGTGCCCTTTAATATAGACCACATGGAGACTTAAAATAAATAAGATTTTTTTTATATGAATAAAGACTTGCTAATTCAGCATTTTGACATTTGGTATTTGGTATTTTATTTGGATCCCCATTAGCTGTTGCAAAAGCAGCAGCTACTCTTCCTGGGGTCCACACAAAACATGAAACATAATACAGAATGACATAATACAGAACATCATTAGACAAGAACAGCTCAAGGACAGACCTACATACATTTTTAAAATAGCCACACACAGCCTACATATCAATGCATACACACAAACTATCTAGGTCAAATAGGGGATAGGTGTTGTGCCACGAGGTGTTGCTTTATCTGTTTTTTGAAACCAGGTTTGCTGTTTATTTGAGCAATATGCGATGGAAGGAAGTTCCATGCAATAAGGGCTCTTTATAATACTGTAAAGTGGCTTGTGAAAGTATTCACCCCCTTGGCATTTTTCCTATTTTGTTGCCTTACAACCTGGAATTAAAATGTATTTTTGGGGGGTTTGTATCACTTGATTTACACAACATGCCTACCACTTTGAAGATGCAAAATATTTTTTCTTGTGAAACAAACAAGAAATAAGACTAAAAAAAACAGAAAACTTGAGCGTCAAAGTCAATATTTTGTAGATCCACTTTTCGCAGCAATTACAGCTGCAAGTCTCTTGGGGTATGTCTCTATAAGCTTGGCACATCTAGCCACTGGGATTTTCTTCAAGCTCCAGCTCCTTCAAGTTGGAAAGGTTCCGCTGGTATACAGCAATCTTTAAGTTATACAACAGATTCTCCATTGGATTGAGGTCTGGGCTTTGACTAAGCTATTCCAAGATATTTAAACGTTTCCCCTTAAACCACTAGAGTGTTGCTTTAGCAGTATTAAGATCATTGTCTTACTGGAAGGTGAACCTTCGTCCCTGACTCAAATCTCTGGAAGACAAACAGTTTTCCCTCAAGAATTTCCCTGTATTTAGCGCCATCCATCATTCCTTAAATTCTGACCAGTTTTCCAGTCCCTGCCAATGAAAAACATCCCCACAGCATGATGCTGCCTGGTGGTGGGGATGGTGTTCTCGGGGTGATGAGAGGTGGTGGGTTTGCTCTAGACATAGCGTTTTCCTTGATGGCCAAAAAGCTCAATTTTTGTCTCATCTGACCAGAGAACCTTCTTCCATATGTTTGGGGAGTCTCCCACATGCCTTTTGGCGAACATCAAATGTGTTTGCTTATTTTTTTCTTTAAGCAATGGCTTTTTTTCTGGCCACTCTTCCGTAAAGCCCAGCTCTGTGGTGTGTACGGCTTAAAGTGGTCCTATGGACAGATACTCCAGTCTACGCTGTGGAGCTTTGCAGCTCCATCAGGGTTATCTTTGGTCTCTTTGTTGCCTCTCTGATTAATGCCCTCCTTGCCTGGTCCGTGAGTCTTGGTGGGCGGCCCTCTCTTGGCAGGTTTGTTATGATGCCATATTCTTTACGTTTTTTAATAATTGATTTAATGGTGCCCTCTGGGATGTTCAAAGTTTCAGATATTTTTTTTATAACCCAACCCTGATCTGTACTTCTCCACAACTTTGTCCCTGACATGTTTGGAGAGCTCCTTGGTCTTCATAGTGTCGCTTGCTTGGTGGTGCCGCTTGCTTAGTGGTGTTGCAGACTCTGGAGCCTTTCAGAACAGGTGTATATATACTGAGATCATGTGACAGATCGTGTGACACTTAGATTGCACACAGGTAGACATAATTGAACTAATAATGTGACTTCTGAAGGTAATTGGTTGCACCAGATCTTATTTAGGAGCTTCATAGCAAAGGGGGTGAATACATATGCACGTACCACTTTGAAGGTTTTCATTTTTTATATACTTTTTAAACTAGTTATTCTATTCATTTCACTTCAGCAATTTGGACTATTTTGTGTATGTCCATTACATGAAATCCAAATAAAAATCTATTTAAATTACAGATTGTAATGCAATAAAATAGGAAAAACGCCAAGGGGATGTGTCAGGGATTTCGTCGTCATCAGACGATATGGCGAAATCATCGCCGGAAAAGGAGGACCAATATGCAGCAGAATTATGAATGTTCATCTTGAAGTTTTATTAACTCAAAAGTGAACACAAAATAATAAACAACGTACTCACGATCTACTAGACAGTCCTGTTAGGCTCACACACACTAAACAAGAAACAATCTCCCACAAATGACAAACACACCCTAATATATGGGACTCTCAATCAAAGGCAAAGAGAAAACACCTGCCTTCAATTGAGAGTCCCAACCCCAATTAATCAACCATAGAAACACACTCACTAGACTCCACATAGAAATAAATAAACATAGACCATAAACCAAAAACCCGGAAATACTAAATCAAACGCCCTTTTACCAAAACACCACCCCGAACCACATAAAACAAATACCCTCTGCCACATCCTGACCAAACTACAATAACAATTAACCCTTATACTGGCCAGGACGTGACAGGATGAGTACTTTTGCAAGGCACTGTATGTTTTCTTGAATTTGTTCTGGATTTGGGGACTATGAAAAGACCCCTGGTGGCATGTCCGGTGGGATATGTGTGTGTGTCAGAGCTGTGTGTAAGTTGACTATGCAAACAATTTGGGATTTTCAACACATTAATGTTTCTTATAAATAGAAGTGACGCAGTCAGTCTCTCCTCAACTCTTAGCCAAGAGAGACTGGCATGCATAGTATTTTTATCAGCCCTCTGATTACAATTATGAGCAAACCGTGCTGCTCTGTCCTGGGCCATCTGCAGCTTACTGTCCCTCCATGCACCCTCTGTGACATTTAGGAAGATTTTAACTAACTTAATCCCAAAATGTCTCCATCATTGTAAAGCCCTAGATATTTTGTTGCTTTGACAAAGTAATTTATTAAGATTATTATTTAGTTTGTGTGATAAGTGATTCATTTACGTCTGTCCCTCATTTTAAGATCAACCCTGTTACGTAAACTGAACTCTCATTTAAATATGGTGAAACTATTCCTTTATAAATATTTATCAAAAAGAAGCAATGAACATCTTATAGTCCAATCATATTGTAAAAGCAGGTGAGCTGGTTCTAATCTTTTTGGCAATTTTGGGGTGTTTTGTGGTGGAAAACTGAGCCAGTTTGAGCATTACACGTCAACCCTGTTACCAGTGGCGACCCGTCATTCAGGGTATGAGGCCCACATTTTTTGTGGGTTACCTGTTTTGCATGTTATTTTGGCATTAATAAGTGTCACATATCAGTTCGCAAACAAAGTAAAAAAATTAAAAAAAGACAAAATCATTGAGTTAATAAAGCCTCCATGCAAACTTGGTCTCTTTAGTGTTTTCTTGAGTAAGGCAGCTCCAAATGCAGGTGTTTCAGCCTAGCTGTGGTGTTGGGGCAGCCAGGTTCGTAATGTTCTCTAGTTGCGCCGTGATTGCCTCCGTGTCCTGTCACTCATGAAAGTGAGCTCGAAAATTCAAGCCCCTTGGGTGCTGCCATAGTTACATTAGAAGTGCCCATCCAAAAAGGCTCAAGGTCATTGCCACAGATAAAATGACGTCAAATCACGTTATATCGACAGTTGCTTTGATTGGACTGATCATGTCAACATCATACTTTCAAAATATTAGCTAGCAGTCATCATCATGAATCAAGTAGACAATCAATGAGTGATTTGGAAGGGATCCTGACACGAGCCTATCAGACGAGCTTAATCACTTCTATGCTCGCTTCAAGGCAAGCAACACTGAGGCATGCATGAGAGCATCAGCTGTTCCGGACGACTGTGTGATCACGCTCTCCATAGCCGACGTGAGTAAGACCTTTAAACAGGTCAACATACACAAGGCTGCGGGGCCAGACGTATTACCAGGACATGTGCTCCGGGCATGTGCTGACCAACTGGCAGGTGTCTTCACTGACATTTTCAACATGTCCCTGATTGAGTCTGTAATACCAACATGCTTCAAGCAGACCACCATAGTCCCTGTGCCCAAGAACACAAAGGCAACCTGTCTAAATGACTACAGACCCGTAGCACTCATGTCCGTAGCCATGAAGTGCTTTGAAAGGTTGGTCATGGCTCACATCAACACTATTATCCCAGAAACCCTAGACCCACTCCAATTTGCATACCGCCCAAACAGAGCCACAGATGATGTAATCTCTATTACACTCCACACTGCCCTTTCCCACCTGGACAAAAGGAACACTTATGTGAGAATGCTATTCATTAACTACAGCTCAGCGTTGAACACCATAGTACTCTCAAAGCTCATCACTAAGCTAAGGATCCTGGGACCCTCTGCAACTGGATCCTGGACTTCCTGATGGGCCGTCCACAGATGGTGAGGGTAGGTAGCAACACATCTGCCATGCTGATCCTCAAAACTGGAGCCCCCTAGGGGTGCGTGCTCAGTCCCCTCCGGTACTCCCTGTTCACCCACGACGGCATGGCCAGGCACGACTCCAACACCATCATTAAGTATGCAGACGACACAACAGTGGTAGGACTGATTACTGACAACGACGCGGCAGCCTACAGGGAGAAGGTCAGAGACCTGGCCGGGTGGTGCCAGAATAACAACCTATCCCTCAACGTAACCAAGACTAAGGAGATGATTGTGGACTACAGGAAAAGGAGGACTGAGCACGCTCCATTCTCATTGATGGGGCTGTAGTGGAGCAGGTTGAGAGCTTCAATTTCTTGATGTCCACATCACCAACAAACTAGAATGGTCCAAACACACCAAGACAGTCATGAAGAGGGCACGACAAAGCCTATTCCCCCTCAGGAAACTAAAAAGATTTGACATGGGTCCCCAGATCCTCAAAAGGTTCTACAGCTGCAACATCGTGAGCATCCTGACTGGTTGCATCACTGCCTGGTACGGCAATTCCTCGGCCTCCGACCACAAGGCACAACAGAGAGTAGTGAGTACGGCCCTGTACATCACTGGGGCTAAGCTGCCTGCCATCCAGGACCTCTACACCAGGCGGTGTCAGAGGAAGGCCCTAGAAATTGTCAAAGACCCCAGCCACCCCAGTCATAGACTGTTCTCTCTACTACCGCATAGCAAGCGGTACCGGAGTGCCAAGTCTAGGACAATACGGCTTCTCAACAGTTTTTACCCCCAAGCCATAAGACTCCTGAACAGGTAATCAAATGGCTACCCGGACTATTTGAATTGTGTGCCCCCCAACCCCTCTTTTACGCTGCTGCTACTCTCTGTTTATCATATATGCATAGTCACTTTAACTATACATTCATGTACATACTACCTAAATTGGGCCGACCAACCATTGCTCCTGCACATTGGCTAACCGGGCTATCTGCATTGTGTTCCGCCACCCACCACCCGCCAACCCCTCTTTTACACTACTGCATCTTTCTGTTCATCATATATGCATAGTCACTTTAACCATATCAACATGTAGATACTACCTCAATAAGCCTGACTAACCGGTGTCTGTATGTAGCCTCGCTACTTTTATAGCCTCGCTACTGTATATAGCCTCGCTACTGTTTTTCACTGTTTTTTTACTGTTGTTTTTATTTCTTTACTTACCTATTGTTCACCTAATACCTTTTTTGCACTATTGGTTAGAGCCTGTAAGTAAGCATTTCACTGTATTCGGCACACATGACAAATAAACTTTGATTTGATCAGTGGCTAACTGCAAGCATTGCAAAGTAATCACTAGCCTGCTATTCAGTAGAGTGGGTGTGTGGTCCAATTCTCGGTTTAAGGTTCTCTTTTCCTAACTTAAAATGATAAACATTCAACATTGGCCATGCTGTCAAACCAGCATGATTTCTGCCGTGCTCAAAACAACTTAACTCAGAACTGATCTGACTTCATGGGCTATCTTCAACAAGATAACTGGGAAAATACGAGCTCTGACTGGGAAAATACGTTTTGAACGGTCATCCAACTCGGAATTGTAAGTCAGGAACCTCTTTCTAGAGCTACAACCTGAAGATCACTGACATCATCATAATTCGACTTAGTTTTTTTCCGAGTTTCCAGTTGTCTCGAAAGCACCATAAATCCAGAGAATGCCAGACTTTGATGATAAAATTTGGCTAAGAAGGACCACCACGCCACCTTCCTGTTCAAGTGAGCACAGCACAACAAGGTGAGTCCAAAAATGTATTGTATGCTGCTGCATAAATTATGTTATATGCCAGGGAGATTTTATACTGTAGGTAAGAAGGTAATACTAAGTGTATGTTGTGTAGTAAGCTGTTAGTAGCCCATGTGCCTCACCCTAATAATTTGGTCTATTTTCCCCTCTTAATTTCACCTATTGTTCTGACTTGGTGGTACAAATGTAGCCTATAACCTGTTTTAGAGAAATGTAATCATCGCATATTGTAAGAGTTTATTGTCTGCTTATATGCCCCCTTTATTTATCCTACGGTTCTGACGTGGTGTACTGGGAGAACACTGTAAGAACTGCCCATGTTCTGAATTCTGTCTCTGTACATTTCAAAAGTGCTGAACAAATAGTTATATTGACTACGTCCGTCCTAGCTCGCTCATTAATGTCTTGATAGAAATAACGGATTTCCTCTTATCCACTTTATGCCATAGTTTGTACATCTCAATTATCAGTAGAAACCACATTTGTTTAAGCAAGTCAGCCATATCAGCTATGTTTTATTAAAGGCAGTAAATGAGGCTGAATGAACTGTTTCGCTGCCAGACAAGGCTCCGCTGATAGCCAGGTGTAGCAGTGGTAAGGTGTTGGGACTGCTGTTGGGACTCTGCTGTCGGGACAACTTTATGTAGGCCCTAACATTTTGTGGGCACCGTTTGTCACCGTTATAGTGCAATTAATATATTATTTAGTGTTGTGGCTTTTTGGGGGTTTGCCCCACCAAGATTGACATGCTAAAATTGCCACTGCCTGTTACCCATAGATAGACAGGCTAGAAATGTTTTAACAATAAAAATGTTTTTTGTGAAGATTGCATTCAATTGCCATTCCCTGTTGCACGACAAAAAGCTTCCATTCCTCCTGTCAAAAGAGGATTTATGTTTGTCAATCGTCAACCCTGTTACTTTATTTGGCACTTACTAAAGTCATTTTTTTATGAAGTTGAACATATGCTCTTTATGACAGAATGTAAAAATATTTTTAAAAATTAGGACGAAGTTATACTTCTCAAAAGACACCGAATTGGTGGAAAAACCCAGTAATACAATCCATTTCCTGATTACTTGGATCATGAACCGCAATGCCATGTAATGACCTTGGCTATTATGTTCATCACATCCTTAATGAGTCAGTACTACAGACCAGCTCTCGGCATTGGTGCGAGGAATGTTGGAGAAATGTTGTAATTTGATCAGACCCATAAAGGTGGCAAGTAAATTTGGCTATGTTCTCTCTGCTACCCCACGGCAAGCGGTACCGGAGCGCCAAGTCTAAATCCAAGAGGCTTCTAAACAGCTTCTACCCCCAAGCCATAAGACTCCTGAACATCTAGCTAAATGGCTACCCAGACTATTTGCATTGCCCCCCCCCGTATACACCACTGCTACTATCTGTTGTCATCTTTGCATATTTACTTTAATAACTCTACCTACATGTACATGCTACCTCAACTAACCGGTGCCCCCGCATATTGACTCTGTATTGGTACCCCCCTGTATATAGTCTCACTATTGTTATTTTACTGCTGTTCTTTAATTACTTGTTACTTTTATCTCTTATTCTTTACGTATTTTTTTAAACTGCATTGTCGGTTAGGGGCTCGTAAGTAAGCATTTCACTGTAAGGTCTACCTGTTGTATTCGGCGCATGTGACTAATAAAATGTTATTTGATTAAATCAGTTAAACATACCTCCAAAACAAGGTGTTCTAAAGCCTCTAAAGTCATTATTGCCAAGAATAAAACCCACTATTCAATGCGAGTTTCTGAACATAACTGTCCAGAGAAATGTGAGGACCATGTCTCAAGGTCCAATACCCAAGACGAACATTCAAAATATGTGTGAAGGAAACATCTGTGAAATCGTATCACCCATACGGGATTGAAAAAGCTGTCTGTTATTGTACTGTGCTGGTTCACATACCCCTTACTTTTAAAGATACTGTACTTCTCTAATTATCACACAATATTCTGAAACCTATAAAATCAAAGCACACTGGTGATATGTGGTTTTTGTACACCTCTCCAAGAGCACTGGACTCAGGCTTACCTTGCAGCGCATCTGTTCAGCCTGCAGGTCCTCGTGGTGATCAGGGAGGGGCTGAGAGAGCTGCCGTTTAAACGCTCTCAGCTTCTCCAGAGAACCCTCTATGCCTCTCTCACATCTCTCCCAGTCCTGTGGACAACAAACATATCCACACACAGTGTGTCGGTACTTAAACATCTTCTGTTAACGTCGTAGGTTAAAATATGTCCTCAATCAATCAATCATTCAGGACAATAAGAATGCCTATAATTGCAGTTGAAGTGAATAATCTACTTGCAGTTAAAAGGTAAACCTCCAAAAAGGTAAAGTTAAAGGTACTGTGTGTTTAATGTTACAGTTTGGTGCAGTGTACCTTTATCAGGTTGGCCAGCTCTCTCCTCTGTTCCTCCAGGCATATGTTGGCGTGTCTCCAGCGGTCCTGGATGCCTGTGAGCTCTCCCTGCAGAGACACCTCCACCCTGCTGTCTGCAGACAGGAGAAGCTGCTTCCCAGCCTCCACAGTCAGGATGTAGCTGCCCTGCTGCCGCTGTAGGACCTTCTCTTTCAGCTGGAGGAACACAGAGACACAGGACAGTTAGAACGTAACCCTGACCCTAACCCTCCACTTATAGGATGTAGCCACTACAGAACCTTGATGTCACTACAGAACCTTGATGCCTGACCCTTACCCTAACTCTAACCCTTACCAATGGTTCTATGGTGATAGCAAACAATAAAGGTGATAGATGTCAGCCCTGCCTTGTTCTTTGGCAAAGTTGAAAGGGTGAGGACAGGCTTTTGGGAATAAGTACAATACTGTTATCCATGAAATAAGCCATATTTTTGCAGGGTGAAAAAAGCTAGTGAAAAAAGCTAGTCACATTCAGCACAGTCATATTGGTGAGAGTGAGTTGTGGTATAAATAGTCACACGTTTCAATATTACCAAGAAGTAGGTAGCTAGGGTCATGAGGTCATCAGAGTGAGTTGAGCCAACAGTACCTGAACTGCATCCAGCATGGATCTGGCCTGCTGCAGGGGTACAGGCGCCCCAACCTGTAGGGCCTCGGAAGGGTGAGAAACCTCCACCAGCCATTTCCTCAGCTTCTCTGCCATCTCCCTGTAGCGCTGCCACTGGCGGACTAGGCTGTCGATGATACCCCGCCTCTGTTGGGTGCGACGCACAACACCCTGCCACTGGTTACTCAGCAGTGCCAACTTCAGGTTGAATTCATCCCTGCATGAGACAGAGGACATTTACAGTAAGGTAAGGAAAGATTAGATGGATATACCGTAGAGGAGTCATACAAATCTGACAGAAATGACCATGTTTCCACCAAGGCACTCATCTATAGCTTTGTGAATGATAAGAGACAAGTGTACATCAAGTTAAGTCAAGTTTATTTAAAGTGCATCACATGGGTATCATGATACAGTTGAAGTCGGAAGTTTACATACACTGAGTCATTAAAACTTGTTTTTCAACCACTCCACAAATGTCTTGTTAACAAACTATAGTTTTGGCAAGACGGTTAGGACATCTACTTTGTGCATGACACAAGTAACTTTTCCAACAATTATTTACAGACAGATTATTTCACTTATAATTCACTGTATCACAATTCCAGTGGGTCAGAAGTTTACATACACTAAGTTGATTGTGCCTTTAAACAGCTTGGAAAATTCCAGAAAATGATGTCATGGCTTTAGAAGCTTCTGATAGGCTAATTGACATCATTTGAGTCAATTGGAGGTGTACCTGTGGATGTATTTCAAGGCCTACCTTCAAACTCAGCGCCTCATTGCTTGGCATCATGGGAAAATCAAAAGAAATCAGCCAAGACCTCAGAAAAAATATTGTAGACCTCCACAAGTCTGGTTCATCCTTGGGAGCAATTTCCAAACGCCTGAAGGTACCACGTTCATCTGTACAAACAATAGTACGCAAGTATAAACACCATGGGACCATGCAGCCGTCATACCGCTCAGGAAGGAGACCCGTTCTGTCTCCTGGAGATGAACGTACTTTGGTGCGAAAAGTGCAAATCAATCGCAGAACAGCAGCAAAGGACCTTGTGAAGATGCTGGAGGAAACAGGTACAAAAGTATCTATATCCACAGTAAAACGAGTCCTATATCGACATAACCTGAAAGGCCGCTCAGCAAGGAAGAAGCCACTGCTCCAAAACCGCCATAAAAAAGCCAGACTACGGTTTGCAACTGCACATGGGGACAAAGATCGTACTTTTTGGAGAAATGTCCTCTGGTCTGATGAAACAAAAATAGAACTGTTTGGCCATAATGACCATCGTTATGTTTGGAGGAAAAAGGGGGAGGCTTACAAGCTGAAGAACACCATCCCAACCGTGAAGCACGGAGGTGGCAGCATCATGTTGTGGGACTGCTTTGCTACAGGAGGGACTGGTGCACTTCACAAAATAGATGGCTTCATGAGGATGGAAAATGATGTGCATATATTGAAGCAACATCTCAAGACATCAGTCAGGAAGTTAAAGCTTGGTCGCAAATTGGTCTTCCAAATGGACAATGACCCCAAGCATACTTCCAAAGTCGTGGCAAAATGGCTTAAGGACAACAAAGTCAAGGTATTGGAGTGGCCATCACAAAGCCCTGACCTCAATCCCATAGAAAAATTGTAGGCAGAACTGAAAAAGCGTGTGCGAGCAAGGAGACATACAAACCTGACTCAGTTACACCAGCTCTGTCAGGAGGAATGGGCCAAAATTCCCCCAACTTATTGTGGGAAGCTTGTGGAAGGCTACCCGAACGTTTGACCTAATTTAAACAATTTAAAGGCAATGCTACCAAATACTAATTGAGTGTATGTAAACGTCTGACCCACTGGGAATGTGATGAAAGAAATAAAAGCTGAAATAAATACTTATCTCTACTATTATTCTGACATTCCACATTCTTAAAATAAAGTGCTCATCCTAACTGACCTAAGACAGGGAATTTTTACTAGGATTAAATGTCAGGAATTGTGAAAAAGGTGTATGTAAACTTCCGACTTCAACTGTATGTGTATCAACACACTTTACATACTGCGGCAGTGTACTGTACCTGTCATCCACCTGTCCCTGCTCCAGCATCCTCTGGCCATCACTGATTATGGAGTGAAGGATCTGCTGACGACTGAACATCTCAGCTTGGAATAGCTGCGGAGAAAACACATTCAGATCAGAACCGCATCTTAGAAATCGACATTGCAGTAATTATTGCACTATAGCAGTCCTGATGACTCTATGGAATCCAGACGTCCCAAATCCCAGCATGCAAAGTTGGATGAAATGATGTCATCACAACCAGAACTGGTTCAGAACTAGTTGTAATCTGGATTGAAGTCACTATAACAAGTTTTTCCGCTGGGTTCACTACTGGGTTCTCTTCCAGCAGGACTCCTCCAGTACCTCATGTGCTCTCTGTTGCTCCATCAGACTCTGGTAGTTCCCAGAGATCCCCACGGCTAGCTTCTCCTCCGTCTGTACCAGGAACTCCATCCACGTCTCACACTTCTCCAGGAACGTCTGCTGCTGCAGCAGGAACGACTGCAGTTTACTGAGGAGAGACCAAGAACCAATAATATCAGACCCAAAAACCTTCAGTCAATGAAATAATTATGGGCCCGATACAGAGTTAAGATAAGTGGCCGCAACTCAAGACTTTCTCTTAAATCATTTATTGACGTAGATGGGAGAAATTCTAGTTAAGCACACAGATCTCAAGTCAGAATAAGTGTCCAATGTCATTTAATATTTCACGAATTTACCTTAATCTCTTTGAAAAAACGTCAGTCTTAGAAGTTATTTCATGAACAGTTTTCAACCTTACCTGAATCTCTCGGTGGTTTGGGCATTGGCTGAGGACCAGCTCCGGTTAAGGTTCTGCATGCGTTTGATCTCGGTGTCGTTAAGAGGAAGCCGATAGCCCAGCTCATTCAGACGTTCCAGGTCAGGGGCCATGCTACTGAATCTCAGAATCTTTCTCTGCAGGGAAAACAAGAGCATAACTAGTAGTGAGTCTCAGTGACGTTAACTCACCCCAGGACAATGGCTTTTTGTAATTGTCTAATATACTGTTTGTAGTCTTCTGTAGCTCAGTTGGTAGAGCATGGCGCGTGTAACGCAACGGTAGTGGGTTTGATTCCCGGGACCACCCATACCTAAAATGAATGCATGCATGACTGTAAGTCGCTTTCGATAGAAGTGTATGCTAAAAGGCATATATTGTCTAAGAATGGTTTCCTTTATCGATATAATCTAAAATAATGGACCATGTAAAAGACCAGCCTAATGAGCTTCCACCATATTGTTTTCACCTGTCAAGTCTTCTCCAATGAGTGTACACGAGGAGAAGAAAGGAGCAAAGGATTGAGTTTTTGACCTTTTTTTATAGTTGGATCACAGTCATATAGCTAGATCACGGTGCTGACTACCTTGAGTTCCTCCATGCGGTCCTGGATGATGGACAGGTCAGAAGAACCGTTGGGATCTTGGACCTTCAGAGCCTCCTCGGCCTCCACCATCCAGCGCCCCAACGAATCCAGCTGCTCACTGAAGGTCTCATAGTCCTGGACTCCCATCTGGAGGAGGGATTGGAGGAAAATAGATTTATAAAAATGTATCCAGGTGAGTCCCATTGAAATGTAAATATTTTTTTTTTCAAGGCCAAGAGGAATGAACCAATGGCTAACGAAGCAATTGAAAATTACATTCTTCAGAAGATCTCAGAAGCATGAGGTTGCACTAACTTCTCAACGTGGTAAAAGCTTGTCTTGTTGGGTAAATCTGGTCCCATATTCCCTGTACCTGTAGTGTAATGAGCTGCCTGCTGAGGGCCTGCTCCACGGTGGCCAGGCGCTGGGTTAGAGAGAGGTGGTCTGACTGGATGGCAGACGCTGCAGAGGTGTCCACCTGTTGCTTCAGCTGATCTCCCAGCTCCTGGAGAACCTGTAGAGATGCCTGCACTGGAACCTGAGCCCGCAGCAACTCCTGGAGAGACACCACCATACACCAACACACATGAGTGTAACAGAACACAAATAATCTATTATCACAAAGCAATATGACCAAAGGATCAAGGATCATTGTTGACTGAAAGCTTAGGACATTAAACCCTGAAACTTGCATCTGATTCAAGTGTGCCACTTCTTTCCATAATAGACCATATAGGCAAAAAGGACTTGATGGGAGATGACAGAAAATTAATACTGAGTCCTATGCGTATGTAAAAGGATCAATCCAACACTGTCCCTGTTCCAACTCACACTGCAGTCTTGAATCCAGGTGGACACCTCCTCGTCTGCAATGTCCTTGCTGCAGGCGGTCTCCAATAGCTGGCCAGCCTGCTCCTCCTGCAGCTGGACGCTGGAGCAGCTCTGTTCATACAGCTCTTTGTAGTGCTGCCACAGCTGTAACAGGGCTTTACTGCTCCTCAGACGCTCAGAGATCTCCTCCAGCAGACTGCTCCACCTGGACACAACATACATTGATGATGAACATCTTGGATCAATGGATCCTGGATTAATAACATGTCACGTCCTGACCAGCAGAGGGTGTAATTGTATTAGTTTTGGTCAGGACGTGGCAGAGTTTTTGTTTTTCTATGTTTAGTTAATTGAGGTTGGACTCCCAATTGAAGGCAGGTGTGTTGAGTTGCCTTTGATTGGGAGTCCTATATAGTAGTGTGTGTTTTTCTTTGGGGTTGTGGGTAATTGTTTCTGTTTAGTGTGTTTCACCTGACAGGACTGTTTGGCTGTCAGTTTTCTTGTTTTGTAAATTGTATAGTGTTCGTTCTTTATTAAATGATGATGAACACTAACTCTGCTGCATTTTGGTCCACTTCCTCAGACAGCCCTTACATAACATCAAATTGTTGTTGGATCAACTGATCAACACCGGTGGTTCTCACCCATTCATGGAAGATAAGCCCCGGTGGTGGTCTTAAAGTGATCCAAATAAACAAACAAACCTAGCGTTGACGTCCTTCAGGGTATTGTTTAGGCAGTCAGACACAGACGGGTGGCACTCCTTCAGCAGCTGGTGTGTCACAGAGCCAAACTTCCTCAGACTGCTCTCCTGCTTCTCCAGGTCCTTCTGTAGGTTCTACACAAAACAAGTCACAAACACATTAGGCCAAATTCCTCCTGAAGTGTGCACTTCTCCACTACCCCTCAAATATGTAGAAGTATTGGATATCATGTCTACCATATTTCTTAAACCAAACCAATGTGTTTAGATCCTTGAGGGGGATGGACCTAGTGCACACTTTGGGAATAAGGGAGATAATTGCAATTGGGCTACTGTGTAGGTTTAACCAGTCATTAAAGATAACAGGGTGAGCAGGGGCGGAAATCCCGGGGGGGACGGGGGGGACACGACCCCCCCATCCAGGGAAAAATATGATTTGTCCCCCCCAATATATCACTGTAAACATAACTATGTAATTTAAATAATATTAATAATACGCAATGAAAGCAATTGTGCTGATTATAGACACTTAATAGCACGTTTTTAAGTTTCAAAAGATTGCGACCCCCCAACCCTTTGCCTCACAATGGTTTGATCCACTGCCAGTTCCTTAGTTGGCAAGGTAACAGAGGGGTCGTGTCTACTGTCTGAAAGGCACTCAATGCATGTAACTGACGGGAGGTTAATCCAGTCAATCGCGCCAATGCAATGTTTTGTTTTATGTTGGCAGGGTTCACACACACACTAGCTGAATATGCAGAGCTAGCGCGCAAATCTTAACTATTAAGCTAGCTAGTACCTATTCCATTTATGTGGCGTCGTCAAAGATGGAATCTTTACTATCGTCAATTTATTCCAAGATCAGCATGCAGATGATGTAAGTTAGTGCTTCAAAATCCCTGTGATAAGGTTAGCGATAAACTGAAGTCCAAACTGAACAGAACTACACTCTCTTCTACCATTGTCTTAAATATATTTAATGGTCTCATTGCAAAAGCGAAATTGTCGCAAGGGAACTTTTATTTATTTATTTTATTTCACCTTTATTTAACCCGGGTAGCAAAGATTATAGCAAACACCACTGAAACGGAATTGATGCTCGCTAGCTTTGCAAATTCAGCTATTGTTGGAAGCCAGCCAATATGAGACAAACTATTAAAATTACAAAAGGTTGCAGCGTATGTTGTGTAAATGGTGAACTCATACAGCTGTCAACTCTTGTCACTGCAATCCGTTTCACATTTGCTAGCTACCTTTTAGATCGAAGCCCAAATAGAATGATAGAAGATAAGATGATAGAAGCCCATCTCCTACTGTAAATAACCTACACACTGTGTGTGTGTGTAGCCAGCCAGCCAGCCAGCCATCCAGCCAGGTAGAAAAATGGTAGAAAAATAAAAAAGACAGACATCAGAGTATTTTTCAGTACACCAAAACGCAAAGTAAGAACCCTAGTAGCCTAATATCTCAAAGACTAGTTGATAAAAATGTTCATAAGAAAGAAATGAAATTCTAATGGAAATGTTTCACAATGATGTCATTAGGCAGAGCAGGCAACAGATGGCACACAGACAGCAGAGTTGGGGACAGATATGCAGGGACAGACTGGCAGAGACAGGGAGTCTCAGGTAAAGGTAAGTTTGTTGAATCTTTGTTTGGCAACATTATGAAAGGTTCTCAATTTTTTTGACTTGTAAAATAGGAACATAATTGGAAAATGCCATGGATACCCCCACTCTCAACTTAAACTGGTGACTGAACTAAGATTTGTTAAAGGCAATGGTATTGCTGTTGTGATTAGTTGTGTAGTTTTGGGTACCGGTAGTTAGGAGTACGGCAAACACCTTATTTCTTTGGTTCCTCAATATACATTTACCATATTACAATGTAGGCTATGTGTTACAGCACTACTTTTGGTGTCCCCCTCAGGAATTGCTCTTGAGAAAATTTCATGTAATTGTCCCCTCCAAAGTTGATATCAGATTTTCGCCCCTGAGGGTGGGGGAAAAAACACATTTCTAGAAGCCTGAGATGCATGTTCGTCCTAGAATTACCTGTAGACTCTCCACCTGTAGCTGTACAGCCTCCAGGGAGCCGGTGAGGAGGCGGAAGCGAGACACAGAGTACCTCCCCTCCATCAGGTAGCCGTTCATCTCCTCTGAAGACAGCTTGTACAGACTCCACTGCTCCAGCACTGACACAAGGCTGATCTTCAACTGCCCAATCTGGGGCAAAGCAGAGATGGAGAAGAACAATAAGGTCTGCACTTAAAAAGTAGTTCAAGGAGCTTACTTGATTTTGCAGTTGTGTTTAGTACTTTTCTGCAACGGGGGATCGTCATAGTGGCTTAGTGAGTGTGAGGTAGTTAAAATGGGGCAGTTGCAGAGTATGCAGTAATAGGTGACTATGGGGTACTTATAGTGGGCTAGATCTATTATCACTCTCCTATACTCTCATATAACGCAGAGACAAAGCACACATTATTTACACTATAGAGAATTAATAGAGGATGAGGGAGAGAGATATAGAGTGAAATTAACAGATGAGATAGCTCTGCCTACAAGATGATCTAGGTTAGCCCAGGTGTGATTGACAGCTTGGAGCGTCTCCATGACGACAGCACAGGCCTCGTCTGTTTTGTTCTGGATGAGGGCACAGGCCTGCTCCTCCACGCGCTCCACCTCACCCTCCTTCTCCTTCACCACCTCCTCCATCTCCTGCAGGAGCAGTGGAAAGAGAGAGCAGTCAGAGGTTTAAGATCAACATCAAGATCAAGTACCTGATCAAGATTCTTCATTGAATAAAAACCAAACAATTGAAACCCAAAGGCCTATAGAGTATAATATACACAAGTGTAAAGAAAATATAAGATTTATATCATAAATCAATACAAAGTGTAGACAGCGAGTATTCCTACCTGGCAGTCTTTGAGGGCATTCTGTACGGAGGTTAGGTCCTCTATCCTGTGTTTCCTCTTCAGCCTCTCCTCCTGAGTGAGCAGCCAGGTCTTCAGGCCCTGTATGTTGTTCTCATAGTCCAACCAGTCCTCCAGCAGAGTCTCCAGGAACTGGACCTAACCACACAACACAGCAGGGCACATACTGATAGAATACACTGTACTGAGACAATTAAATAATCCCTCTGATCAAAACTAGTCTCTACACTCTTAGAAAAAAGGGTTCCAAAAGGATTCTTCAGCTGTCCCCATAGGAGAACCCTTTTTGGTTCCAGGTAGAACCCTGAAAGTTGAGTTTGAAAGTGGTTTGTTTTCTCTCTCACCCGCTCCATGATGAGTCCCTGTAGTAGCTGCCAGCGTCGGTTCATGACTCCAAGCCTCTCTGCAAAGTCTGTCTTGTCGCTGCGCTTGCTTTCCACATCCTGACCACTGATCTGGAGCACAGACTGGTTCACAAAGTCCACCGTCAGCTGCTTACAGATCACATCTATTCTGAAGCCCTGGGGAAGTAGAAAGAAGGAGAGAGAGAGAGAAAGAGAGCGAGAGAGAGAGATAAAGCAAAAGAGAAGGACAAAAAGAAGATTACTTTGTCTAACAGACATTTGTATTCTGCGTTATCTTTTAGAGTGAGAGAGTCATTCATTATTTACGATGGGTTGTGAGAATGTACAGAAGATACTCCATTAAGACAAAAAATACTTGAAATATATATGGAATATTTTAGTCTTAGTAACCAGGTTTCCATCTAACCTTTGCATGCGAGTGAAGTACATGCCAGAAAAAAAAGTAATGACAGACCTGATGGAAACAGACAGACTTTTCTGTAAACGTTCCAAATGTCGACAAAACAAAATACCCTAGACAAGGTGGGATCTTTTTGTGTTGGTAGTGAATTAAGCGAGAAATGTCGGTGGAAACGCTTTTATGAGCAAATATTGATATAATAATCACATCGAAATAAACTTGGAGTCACGCGATGACGTGTGGTCCACCCACTACGACTCGGGAAAGTGTGCTGTTTATTAGGCTACAGATTAAATAAGTTACGAAGAACTTCACAGGGAGGTGAAAGTGCAAGGTTGATGCTTGATGCTCCTTTCCAATAAATAATGGTGTCCTAATCTGGTGACATGATGATCGATGCTTGGCTGCCGTTGTACAAATAAAACATCTTGCTATTTTGTCCATAATAATCTCATCATGTAGGCCAGTGGTTCCCAAACTGTGGATCCTTTCTTTATTTTATTGTTTTGTCTTTCAACTAACTTTTGAAAGTTGTAATAGTAGACAGCACAAGGTGAAATTTCGAAATTGGGTAGTGCATCATCAGTATTCCTCTTGTCATGTCTGTCATTGCATACCTTAGAGAGCAATTTATAACTTGTTAGAAATGTCCAGATCAACTAGCCCATGTCAGCTAACCTTTTTAGCTACATGTAGGTTTTATAGCCCATAGATTTTTTTGTAATGTTCGAGTCACTCAAATGTCACATGACTAAGACATTAAACATGTCAAAACATTGTGGCAGACTGCAGGGAGAGGTGAGGGGAGTGGTTATTGAGGGGAGATATCTGGCAGACCGCTGGCTCCACCCCCGAGCCTTATATGGACTTCCTGCCCCAACGAGGCAAGGCTGTCATTTATTAAGCCAGGGAGTGCTTGGGGATAAAGGAGGAAGCAGCCTGCACAAAGGGGCAGAGTAGGAGAGAGCCAAGTGCGTTATGAAGAGTGGGAAAAGAGAGAGCAATATCGGTGAGATTACCCGTTGTGACCTGGACTGTTGGACTACCTCCCTTGTGTACCGGACCGGATTGACTAAGTACCCGAGTGTGAGCATTACTCCTGGAAAACGGAACGGACAATGAGAACGGCTTGTGGACTGTGAGGTGATTGGTGAATTCCCCCCTCTTCCCCAGTGTACCAAAATCCCTAATAAACTCTCCATTTGCATTATATTTGTGCTACTGGTGTATGTTTTGTTATTGAACTTGGTGACGTGGAAACCCCACACCCTTGAGCCTGTTACATATGGTGGAGAATGGGGCAACCCAAACCAAGCTCAATAACTAAACAGACACAGAGCACAATGGAAGCATTGGTGAGACAGCTGGTGGAGGCAAATATAGCATAGCAGGCTATGCATCGGGAGCTGCTGGAGGAACAGCGTCAGCAGACCTCTCTCCTGCGAGCTCAACTCAGCCAGCTGACAGCCGCCCAGGCCGGCAAAGCGGCAGGCGCAGCAGTCTCTCGTCCCAAACCTAGTAGGTTTATATTGAAGCTGATGACATTGAGGCTTACCTATAAGCCTTCGAATGGACGGCGGCTAGGGAGAAATGGCCCCATGAGCAATGGGCCAGCCTGCTAGCACCCTTCCTATCAGGCACAGCACAGAAGACCTATCAGGATCTGAGGGTTGACCAGGCGACACATTACGAGGTGCGGAAAAAGGAGATCCTGCACCGGTATGGTTACACCCTGATTAACAGGGCACAAAGATTCCATGATTGGGCGTATGATCTTACAGCATCCCCCCGATCACAAATGCATGATCTAATTAGGCTGGCCAAGAGCTGGCTAACTGCTAAACCCATGACGCTCACGACCATCGAAAGTGGTCATAGATACATTTTACACTCTCTTCCGTTCGAAGTTAAAAAGTTAGCCAGCCAAGCTAACCCACAGAGTGCAGGTCAGCTGGTAGAACTTATGGAAGGACAACAGTTTGCTTTGGAAGTCCTGTGCAGCAGACTATCACGGAAGGCGGAACCCTCCACTCGCCCGAAGGACCAAGGATGGGGGGGACACCAACGGCCAACTCCCTGAGACGACGGCCCTTCCTGGACAGCAAGAAGTGCTACGAGTGTGGGGAGCAGGGACACATCGCCCGGAACTTTCCAGACCGAGATGTCCCGATGCCTTCAGCCTTCCGCCAATGAGGTAGCCACCGGGCATCCCTGTGGCTTACTGATGGCATGCTGGACTGAGGAAAGTGGTACTTCCTCTGTCACTTTGGTAAGAGCCAAAGGAAAGGACATTACAGCACTTTTGGACTCCGGGAGTATGGTGACCCTGTTTCGACCTGACTTCGCCCAGTCCCAGAACCCGACTAACACCGTGGCCATCACGTGCATACACGGTGAGACCAAGGACTACCCTACCACACTCCTCCACTTACAGACCACAAAGGGACAACACACAGGAACAGTGGGAGTCATCCCAAACTTGCCTGTGCCGGTCCTTATTGGAAGGGATTTCACGACGTTCCACCAACTGTGGACTAGTATGTCCAGAGATGTGGGGAACCGAGGCAACCAGGAGGGAGGAGGAAGTCGGAGAGGTGGGAGGGACACCAGAAGGAGGGATGCCCGGATCTGTGGGTTCCAGGAAGTGGACCGATCCCCTCGCGGAGGGGGACTCTGAAGCCAGACTGGAAGGAGAGGTGGCGAGTCTGGAAGACATGTTCCCAATGGACCATGAGGTGGCACCAGAGCCCGCCTCTCAAGCGGGCCAGTTCGACACGGCCAAACTGGAGGATCCCAACTTGGCCCCAGCTCTGCAGCAGGTGACCGTAGTGGACAGAAAGCCCGTGGAGGGGTAAGTCAAATAAACTACCCACATTTCGCTATAAAGAAAGAGTTGCTATATCAGGTCGCAAAGAAGAATTATGAATGTCTGGAGTTGTTGTTGGTGCCCCATCCCTTCATACCATCTATCCTGCAGCTGGCGCACTCCCACCTTCTTGAGGCTCACCTAGGGGTGGAAAAGACCTTAGACAGAATTAAGGCACGATTTTACTGGCCAGGGGCGAAGAAAGCAGTGGAAGAATACTGCCGCGGTTGCCCGGAGTGCCAGCAGGTGGCTCCAAAACCCAATTTCCGCAGTCCTTTAATTCCCCTACCCATTATTTCAGTTCCTTTCAGCAGGATCGCAATGGACTGGTTGGGACCTCTACCCAAGAGCAACCGAGGGCACCAATACATTCTGGTGATTCTGGATTATGCCACCAGGTACCCAGAAGCCATTCCCGTGTGCACCATGGCCACCAAGGGAATCGCACTTGAGTTGGTCATGCTGTTCTCCCAAGTAGGCATTCCCGATGAGATATTGACCGACCAGGGCACCCCATTTATGTCACGAATCATGAAGGATCTGTGCAAGCTAATGAAAATAACCCATTTGCACACCTCAGTGTATCACCCTCAGACCGATGGATTGGTGGTAAGATCCAATCAAACCCTGTAGCAGATGATAAAGAAGGTGATGGAGGCTTTGGAAAGAATTGGGACCAGCTGCTACCCTACCTGATATTCTCAATCTGAGAAGTGCCCGAAGCTTCAACAGGATTCTCTCCCTTCAAACTCCTGTACGGGAGATGACCCCGAGGACTGCTGGACATGGCTAAAGAAGCCTGGGAACAGCAAGCCCCACCGAACCTTGGTGCAGCACATGGAAGAAATGAGAGATCGGATGGCACCAATGTGGCCCCTGGTACAGAAACACATGCTGGAGGCCCAGGAGGCCCAAGCGAGGGTGTACAAAAGAGGGGCACAACGAAGGGACTTTCAGCCAGGAGACAAAGTGTTGGTGTTGGTCCCCACCTCAGAATGTACATTTTTTGAGAAGTGCCTACGAAGTCATTGAGAAGGTGGGTGAAGTTAACTATAGGGTCAGACAGCTGGGACGTTGGCATCTGACCCAGATTTACCATGCGAATCTGCTAAAGAAATGGAATGCACGTGATATACTCGATTTCCCCGAAGAAGGTTACCACAGAGACGAAGCCAGCAGAGGTGCCAATGGGGGAGCAGCTGAGCCAAGCCCAGAAGCAGGAGCTGAGGGAGTTGGTCGGCCGAAACCAGGATGTGTTCTCCAGTGAACCAGGACACACCGATTTGGTACAGCACCGCATCATCACTGAACCCGGGAAAAAGGTGAAGTTGAGACCCTACCGCATACCAGAAGCAAGGAGAGAGGCTGTCAGGACCGAGGTAAAAACGATGTTGGAAGCTGATATAATCGAAGAGTCGAACAGTGAGTGGTGCAGCCCCATAGTGTTGGTGCCGAAATCAGACGGCACCATTCGATTCTGTCATGATTTTAGGAAGGTAAATTAAATCTCAAAATTTGACGCCTAACCCATGCCCCGAATTGATGAATTAATCAAACGGCTAGGGACCTCCCGATTTATCAACACGCTCGACCTGACAAAGGGTTATTGACAGGTGCCCTTAGCTCCCGAGGCACGGGAGACAACTGCTTTCGCCACCCCGGATGGTCTGTACCATTACAAGAAGCTGCCCTTTGGACTGCACGAGGCCCCGGCCACCTTCCAGAGGTTGATGGACCGGGTTCTCCGACCCCCATTGGAAGTATACGGCAGCATACATCGGCGATATTGTGATCCATGGGAGTGAGTGGGAGACACATCTAAACCAGGTGAGCGCGGTAGTGCAGGCCTTACGGGATGCGGGGCTAACAGCGAACCCAAAGAAATGTTAGCTTGGCCTGCGGGTGGCTGAGTACCTGGGGTACACGATCGGGAGGGGATGTGTCAAACCCCAGGTGAAGAAAGTGGAGGCGATTCGGGACTGTCCCCACCCCCTCTCACCAAGAAGCAGGTACGCACATTTGTGGGGTTGACTAGTTAATTACTACCAGGGATTTATTCCCCACTTTGCCTCCCTAGCCAGCCCCTTGACAGATCTGACTAGGAGCCGTCTGCCCGCCCAGGTGAAGTGGACCGAGGAGACAGAAAGCCTTCCAGGACCTAAAGGGATCACTGTGTTCTGGACCCGTGCTGGTGACACTGGACTTCTCCAAACCACTGGTAGTACAGACCGATGCGTCCAAAACAGGGGTGGGTGCCGTCCTATCATAGCTACAAGAAGGTAAGGAACACCCAGTCATGTACATTAGCCGGAAGCTGTTGCCGCGGGAACAAAGATATTCCACGGTGGAGAAAGAATGTCTAGCGATCAAGTGGGAGCTGTAAATGCTGAAGTATTACTTATTGGGATGGCACTTCACCCTCGTAACAGACCAGGCACCACAGGTTTGGATGTCACGGAATAAGGACAGTAACGCCCGGGTCACCCGCTGGTTCCTATCCTTACAGCCCTTTGCTTTCTCTGTCGTCCACAGAGATCAGGTGCAGCCCATGGAAATGCAGATGCCCTCTCCAGGAGGGATGCTCTAGGGAGGTGTGGGGGGGGGGGGGGGGGGTTGTTGACTGCAGGGAGAGGTGAGGGGAGAGGTGAGGGGAATGGTTATTGATGGGAGATATCTGGCAGACCGCTGGCTCCACCCCCAAGCCTTATATGGACTTCCTGCCCCAACGAGGCAAGGCTGTCATTTATTAAGCCAGGGAGTGCTTGGGGATAAAGGAGGAAGCAGCCTGCACAAAGGGGCAGAGTAGGAGAGAGCCAAGTGCGTTATGAAGAGTGGAAAAAGAGAGAGCAATATCGGTGAGATTACCCGTTGGGACCTGGACTGTTGGACTTCCTCCCTTGTGTACCGGACCGGATTGACTAAGTACCCGAGTGTGAGCATTACCCCTGGAAAACGGAACGGACAACGAGAACGGCTTGTGGACTGTGAGGTGATTAGTGAATTCCCCCTTCTTCCCCAGTGTACCAAAATCCATAATAAACTCCTCATTTGCATTTATTTGTGCTACTGGTGCATGTTTTGTTATTGAACTTGGTGTTGTGGAAACCCCACATGCTTGAGCCTGCTACAATGTATAGAATTGCAAGAAAATTTGCTTTAATAGTGCAAAATGTTCTTTGCACCTCATGACAAAATGTGTAGAATTGCAGGAAATAAGCTTTAAACCTGCAAAATGTTCTATCCGCCAACAAGAGTGTTGTGAACAAATTGTGTCATGAACAGTGATTGTGCCCATAGTAAATAGACGGGGCGCTCGCGCAGGGGGGCGCGGGATGTTCCCCAATGCTGGAAGGGGGGCCTGAGCGAAAACGTTTGGGAACCCCTGACGTAGGTTATACGCGCTATGTAGCTAGAGCACACGTGCCAATACCAGAGCGGGCAAACTCGCTATATAAAACAGTTTTGTGAGAACCATCAGTAGAGTTGAAAATGCAATGGAAACCCATTTAAAACTTATATTGTTATTTCGGTACATGGGAATTTAACCGCAAAAGGTATTTTTGTGTGCACTATGTCACGCACAGACTTACGCACAGACTTATCTTCAATTCAATTTGATGGAAACATCTCTGGTGGGAAAATGTGCATATTCTTTATATTCGCAGGAAAATCTCCCGCCAATTGGATGAAAACCTATTTAGTGTTTTGTTCCCTACCTTATACTTCTGTAAATAGTCCTGGATGACAGTCGACCCCACTGCTCCCTTCAGGTTCTCCTCGTCCTCCTTGATCACAATCTCCATCAGAGACATCCAGTTGACCAGCTCAGAGATGGCGTGGCGAGAAGCCAGCTTCTCCATTTGAAGCTGAGGAAAAGAAACGGGCCAATATATGAAAGGTATGCAAAAGGGAGAAAAATAGCCTACTAGCCTGGATCCAAACTGAATTGCTCTGTTTTTATTTTTTGATTCCAGCCTGGCATTCCTAAATAAGGGAAAAGGAGAGCTTCTTTGCATACAAAAATAGTCAAAAATAGACATTCCTCTAATAGATAGAACTTCTATACACAACATGGTCGAGAAAATAAGGTGTTGCTTCATCTAACTACTGTATGAGAGTGAAGCAGAAGAGTAGGCGTCAAACACTAATCCTATTTGCTCTGACCAGATAAGCCTGTTTCTGGCAGTACCTAAACTGCATCCCAAATGAAAGCCTATTCCCTTCATAGGGTACTAAGTTTGACCAGGGCCCAGAGGGCTCTAGTCAAAAGTAGTGCACTATGTAGTGGAATAGGGTGCTGTGCCTTGTCTCTCGTGAGACACAGTTACCGTAAACCACTGTTACTAAATCGAGTAGCTGGACAGTGTTCACGCAAGATTTGGTTTTGGGTTCAGAGGTCAGACAGTACCTGGTGTAGCTTCTCTTGCACCATTGGGATGCGTGTGAGTAGTTGGGTCCACTGTGAGTCCACGCGGGCCAAGTCAGAACGCAGGGCTGCGGTGTCAACCCTCTTCAGCCTCATGAGCTGATTGCCCTCTGTCATCACAGAGCACTTCAGAGATGAATGAGTCTCCACCTCCTTACAGAACTCCTGTGAACAGAGAACGGTACAACAGTCAGTTTCACACGGAATATAACTAGTATGTGTATACAGCTGGCCGATTTTAAGTTCCGGATAATGGTTCTCTAACCCCTTATGCCTAAACTTAACCTTTACCCCCCAACCCTAACCCTACCCTTAACCCCCTATACGGTATCACCCAGTCTTTTGACATGTTGACTCACCAGGAAGGCAGAGAGATGATTCCTGACGGTCTCCATCTCCTGTGGAACTAAGTCTGCCTGTGTGTTCCAGAACTCCAGACGTTCTAGAGCAGACTGCTGCCAGCCATTCAGCTCTGCAAACTCCTTCTGGTACCTGGACATCAAATGGGGAGGAACGTTGAGTGGGTGCTATTCAAAACTCTCCAAAATATCCACTTACATACAGTACAGACCTGGGTTCAAGTAGTGTTTATTTTTTTTGCAAATAATTTGAGTTTTTGTTTGAGACCTGCCTTAAGCGACAGAAGGATGGGGTTGCACTTTTTGGGACTATTTAATTGATCCCACTGCGCCAGGCAAGCTCAATGAAGCGCAGCTAAAGTATTCGGGGAAAAAAATCACATACAGTGCACTTTAAATAACATCCCTTGGGGTTCAGCCCTGACCTGGTCCAGTGTTTGAGAATGGCCTCTAGTCTCTGCAGCTCCTTGTTGACCTTGGTAGCGTTGCTTAGCCAGTGTTCCCCCAGCATTGTGAGCTGGTTCTCCAGGCCAGGAGAGCACACAGACAGCAGCAACCTCTTCCCCTCCTCCAGGACCTGGTACAGCTTGTGCTGGTGCTCCGTCAGTCTATCCATCAGACTCTATGGTGAGGAGATTAGGTAGACCAAGACGATGAGAGGGGAGCATACAGGTATCTACAATGGTGTAGATACCTGTACTTAAATTACTTTAAGTAAAAATACTTTAAAGTACTACTTAAGTCGTTTTTTGGGGTATCTGTACTATACTTTACTGTTTATATTTTGACAACTTTTACTTCACTACCTTCCTAAAGAAAATAATGTACTTTTTACTCCATACATTTTCCCTGACACCCAAAAGTACTCATTACATTTTGAATGCTTAGCAGGACAGGAAAATGGTCTAATTTACACACTTATCAAGAGAACATCCCTGGTCATCCCTACTGCCTCTGATCTGGCAGACTCACTAAACACAAATGTTTCATTTGTAAATGATGTCTGAGTATTGGAGTGTGCCCCTGGCTATCTGTCAATAAAAATAGAAAATTGTGCCGTCTGGTTTGCTTAATATAAGGAATTTGAAATGGTTTATACTTTTACTTTTGATACTTAAGTACATTTAAAACCAAATACTTTCAGACAAGTAGTATTTTACTAGGTAACTTTCACTTGAGTCATTTTCTATCAAGGTATCTTTACCTTTACCAATTAAGGAGTTTTCAAGTAGGACAATTAAGTACTTTTTCCACTGCTGCATAAATACATATCAAATGTATGCTTGGTAGCATTTTATTTTACTGTACTATTTACCAGGTAGTTACATGGTATTCATTAGGAACATCATGATAAAGATTATGGCGGTGCTGTGTATGATGCTATTAGAAGGTAGTATAAGATATGGCAAAAATAACACACAGTATACATGAGAGTGCAATTGGTTTTCTGTTATGATTGCATGCCATTGTACAGATGGATGATAGTGGCATACTGCACCTGACACAGTAAGCTCCTCTCAGTGAGCTTCTCCTCGGTCTCCTCCACTAGGCCCACTGTGGGGATGCTACCCTCCACTGCCTCCAGCTGTCTACACAGAGCCTGGTAGTCCTGCACCAGACGGCTCCAAGTCTAAAAACACACATGAAAAAATAACAATTCAGCTATACTCGGGTTACAGATATAACCTTTTCAGACTATCGTGCCGACCTTAACTGTACTGTGCTGGCTCGGACATTGCCTTTTCACATTGTCCTTTCCAGCATGGTTCCAGCAAGTCTGGTGGATACGTAACCAGGCCAGCCCAGTAGAGCTTGGCGCTAGTGTGAAAAGGGTATTTGACTGATTTATAATTATGATAGCAGTTTGTTTTGTGGTCGTCTCTGACCTCCAGTATGTACTCCAGTTCCACTCCTCTCCTGTGGGCCTGTTTGAGGACTCCCTGGGCCTGGGCCAGAGTCTCCTCCAGAGTCTGGTTCTCCCTGGGAACCACCAGGCCACTGATCTTCCTGAAGAATGTCTCTGTCAGCATCATATGGGACTCCAGACCCTGGAAGAACTCCTGGAGAAAGAAACCAGAGATGGTATAATGTTGAGATATGCCCCCCCAGCTATGGTCTTCTGAAAAGCACCCTGTGGGAATATCCAATATGGTGAACCAGAGACATGTCTTCCCTTGTAACGGACTTTAAAGCATCATTGAGCGATCTACTTTTGAATTGCCTTTTGACATATTTACTATGCATATAATTATTTGTACTATCCAAAATTGCTGTAAATCTGTGAGACTTATATGTAAGGTTAAAGTCTACCTTGTGTTTGTCCAGGAGGATCTGTACTTCCTCCACAGAGCTGGCGATAATCCTCTGGTCGGCAGCCATCTTGTCCTGAGCGGTGTCCACCAGGTCAGCCAGATCCTGTAGAGCCCTCTCATACTGGCCTTTCAGAGCCATGTTCTGGTTCAGTCCACTACGCCGTGACCCCACCGTCATCACCAGCTCCTCGTAGGTATCCTGGAGGAAGAGGAGGAGGAGGAGAGAGGACAGAGAAGCAGATGAAGAATACCTCCAGATATGATACGATTCACCAATGTTTAAGCAGTGTTAAAACAGTGTCTGTGGGTGTCTGTGTGTAAGAACTGTCTGTAAGAAGAGTTCAGATACCTGTAGCGTTAGCAGTTCGTTGGTGGAGATCTGGTCTGCCTGTAGCTCTGCTCCTCTGATTTTGAGCTGGGTGATCCTCCGCTCAAACTCTCTCAAACTCTCCTCAGCCTCAGCAATGACCTGCAGGAGAGAACACAATGCGGGTTAGCATCTTAGACATACAAATCAATTTGTATTTGTCAAATGCGCAGAATACAACAGGTGTAGACCTTACCGTGAAATGTTTACTTACAAGCCCTTAACCAACACTGCAGTTCAATAATTAGTTATGAAAAGATTTCCTCAATAATCAAAAGTAAAAAATGTAATAAAAAGTAACACATTAATAAAATGACATAACAATAACGAGGCTATATACAGGGGGTACTGGTACCGAGTCAATGTGTGGGGGTACAGGTTAGTCGAGGTCATTTTTACATGTAGGTAGGGGTAAAGTTACTTTGCATAGATAATAAACAGCGAGTAGCAGCAGTGTAAAAACAAAGGGGAGAGGGGGTCAATGTAAATAGTCCGGATGGCCATTTGATTAATTGTTCAGCAGTCTTAAGGATCCTTTTGGACCTAGACTTGGCGCTCCGGTACTGCTTGCCGTGCGGTAGCAGAAAGAACAGTCTATGACTTGGGTGACTGTAGTCTTTGATTTTTTTTTAGGCCTCTGACACCACCTAGTATATAGGTCCTGGATGGCAGGAAGCTTGGCCCCAGTGATGAATTGGGCCGTACGCACTACCCTCTGTAGCGCCTTACGGCCGGATGGCGAGCAGTTGCCATACCAGGCGGTGAAGCAACCTGTCAGAATGCTCTCGATGGTGCAGCTGTATAACTTTGAAGATCTGGGGACCCATGCCAAATCTTTTCAGTCTCCTGGGGGGGAAAAGGTGTTGTTGTACCCTCTTCACGACTGTCTTAGTGTGTTTGAACCATGATAGTTTGTTGGAGATGTGGACACCAAGGAACTTAAAACTCTTGACTCGCTCTACCATAGCCCCATCGATGTTAATGGAGGCCAGTTCGGCCCTCCTTTTCCTGTAGTCCACGATAATCTCCGTTGTCTTGCTCACATTGAGGGAGAGGTTGTTGTCCTGGCACCACACTGCCAGGTCTCTGACCTTCTCCCTATAGGCTGTCTCATCGTTGACGGTGATCATGCCTACCACTGTTGTGTCGTTAGCAAATGTAATGATGGTGTTGGAGTCGTGCTTGGCCACGCAGTCCTGGGTGAACAGGGAGTACAGGAGGGGATTAAGCACACACCCCTGAGGGGCCCCAGTGTTGAGGATCAGCGTGGCAGATGTGTTGTTGCCTACCCTTACCACCTGGGGGCGGCCTGTCAGGAAGTCCAGGATCCAGTTGCAGAGGGAGGTGTTTAATCCCAGGGTCCTTAGTTTAGTGATGAGCTTTGTGTTGAACAATAGTGTTGAATGCTGAGCTGTAGTTAATGAACAGCATTCTCACATAGGTGTTCCTTTTGTCCAGGTGGGAATGGGCAGTGTGGAGTGTGATTGAGAATGCATCATCTGTGGATCTGTTGGGGCGGTATGCGAATTGGAGTGGGTCTAGGGTATCCGGGATGATGGTGCTGATGTGAGCCATGACCAGCCTTTCAAAGCATTTCATGTCTACCGACGTGAGTGCTACGGGGCGGTAGTTATTTAGGCAGGTTACGTTCGCATTCCTGGGCACAGGGCCCGAGAATGCGTTCGCATTCTTGGGCACAGGGCCTGTAATACCTACATGCTTGAAACATGTAGGTATTACAGACTCGGTCAGGGAGAGGTTGAAAATGTGCCACTTGCTAGTTGGTCCGCGCATGCTCTGAGTACACGCCCTGGTAATCCTTCTGGCCCCGCTGACTTGTGAATGTTGACCTGTTTAAAGGTCTTGCTCATATCGGCTATGGAAAGCGTGATCTCACAGTTGTCCGGAACAGCTGGTGCTCTTATGCATGCTTCAGTGTTGCTTGCCTTGAAGCGAGCATAAAAGGATTTTAGCTCGTCTGTTAGGTTCGCGTCACTGGGCAGCTCGAGGCTGGGTTTCCCTTTGTAGTCTGTAATAGTTTGCAAGCCCTGCCACATCCAACGAGCGTCAGAGCCGGTGTAGTAGGATTCAATCTTAGTCTTGTATTGACGCTTTGCCATCTGAGTGCATAGCGGGATTTCTTATAAGCGTCCGGATTAGTGTCCCACTCCTTGAAAGAGGCAGCTTTAGCCTTTAGCTCAGTGCGGATGTTGCCTGTAATCCATGGCTTCTGGTTGGGATATGTACGTACGGTCACTGTGGGGACGCCGTCGTCGATGCACTTATTGATGAAGCCGATGACTGAGGTGGTATACTCCTCAATGCCATTGGATGAATCCCGGAACATATTTCAGTCTGTGCCAGCAAAACAGTCCTGTAGCGTAGCACCCACGTCATCCGACAACTGGTACTTCCTGCTTTAGTATTTACTTGTAAGCCGGAACCGGGAGGATAGAATTATTGTCAGATTTGCCAAATGGAGGGCAAGGGAGAGCTTTGTATGCGTCTCTGTGTGTGGAGTAAAGGTGGTCTGGAGGTTTTTTTCCTCTGGTTGTACATGTGACATGCTGGTAGAAATTAGGTAAAACAGATTTAAATTTGCCTGGATTAAAGTCCCCAGCCACTAGGAGCGCCACTTCTGGATGAGCATTTTCTTGTTTGCTTATGACCTTATACAGCTCGTTGAGTGCGGTCTTAGTGCCAGCATCGTTTTGTGGTGGTAAATAGATGGCTACGAATAATATAGATGAGAACTCTCTTGGTAGATAGTGTGGTCTACAGCTTATCATGAGGTACTCTACACCTCAGGAGAGTAATACCTCGAGATTTCTTTAATATTCGACATCGCTCACCAGAAATGATTGACAAATTCCTTTTGGTTATCTTTTATATGGTCGGTTAAGAGGGAAGTGTCATGTACTCGTGGACTGCCATTACAGATCTTACCTCAAGTTGTTTGGAGGCTGGTCTGTCCATGGCTCCCGCCAACGTCTGAAGAATCTGGCACTTGGTGTCAGTTAGATCAGTGAGGAGAAGCTGTGACTCCGTCTGCATAAACCAATACAAGATAAACTCAATGCATAACTGCAAGCTTTTTAGTCCAAGAATAGTGGATTCCGAAATGGCTCATAAGGGGACAAGTACACCACATGCTCAGTAGCCTAGAGCACTAAAGCATAAAGATTACACCACATAGCCTGACCTGGTAGGCAGTGAGTTCCTCCATCCTGGTCCTCATGTGTTCACAGCGTCGCCCCAGGGCAGAGTCCATAGTCCCTAGCCTCTCTGTCAGACAGTCCAGTGTGTCCTCTAGCAGGGCCTGGTCCTCCCTACACAGCCCTGTAGGTTGGCCCAGGAGACCCCGACTGTGTCTTACCTCCCCATTCACCTCACTGACATCCTTCCCTAAGGCCTGGAGGAAACAGAGATGACAAAGTCACCAAACATGCATGGTACCAGGTGATACACAGGAATGGAGGAAGGCTTGGAAGGAGTCTTTTTTTGCTCCCTACCCCTTCCCCTTGGCCCTAACTCTTCCATGTTTGCAGATCTCTAAGGTGGAAGCGATACGGTGGAAGCTCCACCACTGCAGTACTTATCTATACAGATCCTTCAGATCTGCAAACATCGAAGGGCAAGGGGAGTGATTGGGGACCAGATGACTGTTTCTAAAGACCATGATCACATTTTGAGATTACATAATGTGTGCTTTACAAAAAGGGATGTTACTATTCAGGTGTAACAGTGGCCTACCTCATTGTTTTGTAGCTGTGTCTCAGCGTTCTCGGCCAGCAGCACAGCATCAGAGAAGAGGGTGTTCTCTACATCATCCAGCCAGGAGGAGGTAGCTGACACGGCCTGGTAGAGCTGCTGCTCCATTGGCATCACCTGGCCCTCAGAGGCCCCAGTCTGGACAGAGATACCAGGGTTGGGGTCAATTCCATTTCAATACAGTCAATCAAGGACGTAAACTCAAATTCCGTTTGAATTCCATCAATTTAAGAAGTAAACTCAAATTCCCATTACAATTCAGTCAATTCAGTTGAAATGGAATTAGCCCCATCCCTGATAGATACAGTGCATAGTTGTGTTATATATTTCCATACATAAACATAATTTAACAACCGAAAACAAGGACAACCTACAGTACAATAACAGTGTGGGATGTTATAGTGTTGTTATAACCTACCTGAGAAGACATCTCCTCCATTGTCTGGCTGAAACCATCATATAACGTCTTCAGTGAAGACTTGTCCTCTGTTTTATCTGTCTCTCCTTTAAACAGGGTCCCAGCGGTTGTCACTCTGGCTGTTCTGGAGTAAACCTGGAACAGAGTATGACCACTGTCACTGTCAGACGACGTCACCGTACTGTACCTCAGAGCAGAGCCGGCCCTAGCCTTTTGGTGTGGGAGACCCCCACGTCGTAGCAAAACATTTTAGTGGCCTCCTCTTGACGGCGGAGAGAAAAATGTAAAAGTTTAAGTTAATTTACTGCAATTCTACACATTTTGCCATGGGGTGTAGAGAAAATGGTGCAGCTTTAAAGCAAGTTTTCTGCAATTCTACACATTTTGGCATGGGGCAGAGAGAACATTTTTGCAATTTTATAACAAATAAACTGCTCCCGAGTGGTGCAGCGGTCTAAGGCACTGCATCTCAGGGCAAGAGGCATCACTACAGTCCCTAGTTCGAATGCAGGCTGTATCACATCCGGCCGTTATTGGGAGTCTCATAGGGCAGCACACAATTGGCCCATCGTCATCCGGGTTTGGCCCGGGTAGGCCGTCATTGTAAATAAGAATTTGTTCTTAACTGACTTGCCTAGTTAAATAAAGGTTAAATAAAAAAAAAATGTAATAAAAATGTCATGCAACTCTACTCATTTTACCATGAGGCAGAGATTTTTTTTCTCCGTTTTAAAGCTAAATTCTTGCAATTCTACATATTTTTCCATGACTTATGCCATGTTAATATGATATCTGAGTGAGAGTGACTAACAAAATCAATGTGGGCTCCTGTCACACCTACTCCCCCTCCCCAGTGCTCGACGTCACCGGTCTACTAACCACCCATCCTGGCAACCATCGTTACGCACACCTGGACAACATTTTCACTTTGATTACCTTCCCTTTATTTAGCCCTCAGTAGCCTCAGTCATCAGGCAGTATTGGTTTGTTTTCATTCACGTTCTACAGTCTTCTCATTTTTGGTTAATCTGCATTTATCATTATTAAACTCACCTTCTGCACCTGCTTCCTGACTCCCAACGTATACATAACAGCCCCCTGGAGGTCAGGGCCCCTGATCACGTGCCATACGTCAGTATTTGGCCATGATTACTACAAGTTTAGATAGCTGGCTAATTGAGTGACTATCAGTGACTGACATAACAGAAAAACTGCTGATGCACAACCAAAAATAACTGGTTGTAATCTGGTTTAGGCCGCTGGGATATGTGTTGACGGTGGGGTCAGTACCGGTTGCTTGTTGTCTTGCTCCAGGGTTTTCTGTAGGAGCTGGAGTTTGGTACTGAGCTCTTTCCTCAGGCTCTCCCACCTCTGTCTCATCTGCTGCTGGGCAGCCCGGGTCTCTCTCTCCTGCAGGAGCTCCGGAGAGAAGGGCTCTGTCATACTGCAGACAAAAGAATAGATAGAATATGATATAACATAAAAACATTATTCAGAGGATAAGGCCTATTGGCCTCTGGTAATTCAAAAGAAACTGTCAGAACCCTGTGGTGTTGTGTTAAAGTGGATTCACGTTACTACTTTGTAGTAATGGCCATACCTGACACTGCTGGGTGAGGCCTGCTGGATCAGGATCTCCTCTCCTCTACTGGCTACTGACTGGAGCAGCTTCTTCTGCTCTGCCAACTGCTCCTCCAGCTCCTAAACAACAACGCACAAACATGACCACTCTGAACAGCAATGACTTCTCTTTGAATGAAGGAAGGAAGGAAGGAAGGAAGGAAGGAAGGAAGGAAAGAACAAATGAACAAACGAATACGCAAACAACCAAACAAAACAAAGATCCTACACTGGCATGGCAGCAGTAGTGTGATGGTGTGTGTTTGAGAGTGACTACCCTACCCTCTGTCTCTGGAGGCTGTCCTGGTGATGTTGTGAGCGTGTGGTACGGGCCTGGGCCAGCCAGTCCTGTACACTGGGCCCCGGAGACAGGCTGGAGTCAGACTCATTGTCCTCCTGGTCCTGCAGTAAGCTCTGGAGAATGACACAAGCAGAGAGAGGGTTACTTATGGAAACAATAGTGAGAAAAATGACAAGAGAAATGGTTATTCATGTAAGGATTCGTTTGATTCACATCTTGACAACAAGACCGAACAACCATCAAGGCTGGTGAGGATTACAAGTCATTTGATTATGTCAAATCCTTATTTTGATTGTTAAACCTCAAACAATAGAGCGGTTGAAATAATTCAAGCAAATTTGTATGCAATCCAATTCACCCAATCATATCCCTGCACACATCAGCCACAGTAAAGAATAGTAGGGGACAAACAGGCACCATGTCAAAGACAGAAGACATTACATTAAAGGCTCAGAACAGACATTACATGTACATGCTTCCTCAATGGGCCTTTCAGCTCCTGAAAAGCTTCCCATGCTAGAGTGGCCTGCAGGACAAACAAGGTGAAGGCATAGGCTTTAGCTCTGTGGTCTAACACGAGCAACCAGGCACCTCTGTAAACACTGTCTGCAGTCAAATAGAAATAATTATTCTAAAGAGGTTCCAGTTTCAGATGAGGAGATGACTGTAGCAGTAGCCAGGTCCCAGATCTACCAGGCTACTAGTACATTCCTCTCCGCAGATAAATCCGGCAGCACCTTTTACTGTAGTAGTAAGCTACAGGGCAGGTACCTAGAAGCAGCCTGACTCACCTGGATGTTGATGTGTTTGTCCTGCAGCATCTTCTGCAGCTCCAGCAGACTTCCCTTCAGCATCCGCAGCTTCCTGGCCAGCTGCTCAGCGTCATCCCTCATGTCCATCCGCGTCTCCTGCCTCCCCTCCAGCAACAGACTCTCGCTCCGCATGGTCAGCTCCGACAGGGCCACCACCTTCTGCTCAATCTCCTGCAGCATGTTCTGGAGCAGCAGGAGGAGAGAGGCCACCTCAAACATGGTGCTGGATACCAGGCAGACCCTGCCCCCAAGGCAGCTTCAGTCAATGGGGCCTCCAGTCCCAGGGTCAGTATAGACCCCTTCAGCAGACCCAGCAGCAGGTCTCTCTAGGTACTGTCCTGCTCTCATTGTAGGTCCACCTCCCTACCAACACCCTCGCCTCCAGCACAGCCCAACACACCAGCACTAATCCTTCACGTCGCATGTTCAAGATCAAAAATATAGATTCCCCAAGTGGCCTGGACTGTTGTAGACCCTTGTAACGAAAAGATCCAAAGCTACCACAGATGTCCCATAGTAAAGGCTTCCTCAAAGATCCGTGCACAAAGGAGATTCCTCCATATATAGACCCATATCCTGTGTGTGTATCGGTAAGTTGAACAGGTTTCAACCCCCCCCCCCCCCCCCCCCCTCTCGTCAGTTGGTACTCTAGCAGGCTGATCCAGCTCCACCACCAACACCAATCCCTGCAGTCGGAATCTATTAATCTATTAAATAAGGCCTCCCACCTGAAGACACGGCCCCATGCAGTCACACAGAAGACATCTGCATAATCTGCTTAACTAGACTAGTGTTACAGACGCTTAGGAACCTAACCAAGCCTCTGAAGGCAGCCCTGCCCTCTAACACTGCTGCTAATACTCTTGTTTACTGCTGCCAGGTTCCTACCCCTCCCGGGTGGATCCATATGTGACAGGCAGAATCAAAAAGGGAGTTAGAGTGGTATTTAATAATTGGATGTTAAATGAGCAGTTGTGTAAATGGGGAAAACGCAAGTGACTCACGGAGGAGCTTTTAAATAAAGGGTCTCTGTCTGCGTTTGTGCATATGGGTGTCTGTGCATATGTGTGTGCGTGGGCGTGAGTATCCGCCAGTAGGGGGCGCTCTGTTCTAACCTGGCAGTCTATGAGCTGCTCCTCCATGTCCTCCTCATCCTCGTTAACGCTGGGCTGGAGGAAGGTTGTAAGTGCAGAGCGGGTGCTGAGCAGCCAGTGGTCCATCTGGTCAGCCTGGTCGAGGTAGTGTTGTAAGGCCTGCTCTTGACGCTGCTCCTCTAGATGGTCAGTCGCACGCTCCTGGACAGGGAATCACAAGACACCACATGAAGTAAGGCCAGACACAGCTTGTTGTCATGTTCGTGAACCATTTACATTTTAGTCATTTAGCAGACAGAGCGACTTACAGTAGTGAATGCATACATTTTAATTTTTTTTGTACTGGCCCCCCGTGGGAATCAAACCCACAACCCTGGCATTGCACACACCATGCTGGCGTTGCAAACACCATGCTCTACCAACTGAGCCACAGGGAAGGCAAACATGCTTTTAATGGCCATCTCATGTGACGAGCCTGACCTAAGACACTCAAATGGTTTCCTAATACAGCTAAAAGAGCATCTGAAGAAGTGGAAGTGCACCTATCCCGAACAGAGAAAAGGTATTGGGAGCATCACTGTACCTCCAGAAGCTGTCGTTTCCCTGTGGCCTTCATATGTATGGTGGCCATCCTCTCAGCCAGGACAGTGAGGGTGGACTGCATGGCTAGCTGGTCGGCCGTGTCCGAGTCCACAGCATCAGTACCCAGCTCCTCTGAGAAGCTGGTCTGCAGCTTGTCTATATCCTCCTGCAGACTCTGGATCTCCTCACCCATGTCCTGGTAGAGGGAATAACAGTATTTAGTTATGATGGGAAGACATTGAGTCATGAGTATACTGAGATGTTATACAGGATTTCTGCCTCAAGCAGGAATTTGTATTTTGAGCATTTCGAGATGTCAAATAGGATTACTGCCTTGTGGAAATTGGTATCTTGAGCATAGCGGAATGTTACATAAGACTTCCCTAAGCAATACTGATTCTCCCTTACCTTATGGGCTTCCATATGACTGTCTGTGCTCCTGTCAGCCTCCAGTGGCTCGTTGAGTTTGGCCTCTAAGGACTCCATCTTAGAGGAGATAGACTGGAGAGAACCCTGGTAGCGCTGCTGCTTCTCCAACGCTTCGTACAGAGTCCTCTGCTTCTCACTGATCTGTAAAGGGGAGGATAGGAACTAGTAGTAGGCAGATCTCGGCCCAAAATAATGGTACTTCACAGTTTATTTGTAAATGCACTTTCCTAAATAGCTGATGAAATGTTTAATCGATATTCATTGAGTACCACATTCTTCAAGGTCTCCCAGGAGCGTTGCAGGTCATCGAAGTTGGCCACAGATTCAAATGTTGGGTCATATAGCTCCTGTATGGGGGCTCTGGTGAGGGTGGCTCGTCCCAGTCCCATCTGTAAGAAAACACGGACAACAAATACAGAGAAGCATCACAATGTTACTTGGTGTATAGGTAGGTACACAATAAGGTAAGTGGTCAGGACCTGGTAGCATCAAACACCTTAAGTTAATTTCCCCCCTTATCTATTCCCTTAAAGTTTGCTTAACTTTAAGTCAGTTGCACAAAATATTTTAAGGAGAATTTCCCCCTTAAATTAAGTGAAAAAGTTAAGGGTGCCCATGAGGTGCACAATCCATGGCTACTGAGCTAGCTGGCTAGTTAGCTATGTACTCTGTAAACTAGCTTGACGTACTAGAAAGTAATATAAAGTTCAGAAAAAATATACTACAAGAAACGTGATTTTTTTATCTTCTGGAGCAATTTGGTTATCCTGTCTTGATTGTAGAATTTGTATTTTGCTATCTCAAAAAATAAAAGCAATCTCTTTGAGGAGAAGTTGTCAGTGAATCAGGCCGTCTCCATGGTAACCAGATACTCTTTCAGCCATACCGGCCTTCAAACTACTGTAAAACCCATTAACATATGCCCTTACCTAAGGAAATATTTGAGGGGCTCTATGCAACGTCCTTAAACATTTCCCGTAGTTAAGAGGAAATGATTCCTTAAGGTAAACCCTTACGGGAAACACCTAAGATGTTTTATGCAACTGGGCCCTTAATGGAGACGTACAGTAGCCTTGCTATGCATTCATCTGTGCTAATGCAATGCATTTAATTTGAGGCATGCAGGATGACAAGATATGGAGATGTATTTTCATATCTCATGGTCTGCAGCTAGAGTAGAGTGAGAGCGAGAGAGAGAGAGAGAGAAAGAGCTCAGTAGGGGATGCCCGAGTGTGAGTGATGGGAGAGGGAGTGCAACAGACCTGGGAGTGAGTGATGGGAGAGGGAGAGCGACAGACAGGAGGAGAGGAGATCTCACTGTTGGTGCCCTCCTCCCCAGACTCCTCCGTGACAGGGGACAGGAGGGTGTGACAGCGGCCAGCTGTCATCTGATCACACCATTGGACAGAGTTAGAAAGAACAGACAGACATAGCATCCAGGTTTTAATCAGAAAACACATGCAGAGAAGATTGTGGGAATTTATTAAAAGTCCACCACAGAGAGTGGAGTCTTTCAGACAGACATCATGCTAGCTCGAGATTTGATAAAGGGTCACAGGACAAACAGCGGAGTGATTTGCCCGAGTTAGTTAATAAACCAGGAAGCACACAAAGTAAAAAAAACATGCTGTACAATTAGTAAACTCGTATCGTTTACCACATCAATAAGCTCAATTGAGGAGGGGAGTTGGCCTCTCACCATGACTACAGAGGGTTTGTGTGTGTCTCCATCCAGGTCCTCCTCAGTAAGCCCCGCCGCCTCCGTGTCACTTACAGTGAGCAGCATGGTGGCGTGCTTGGCCTTCACAGCAAGCATCTTACACTTAGAGTTTAGGCTGGCTATCTGCTCCTGGTAACCTTTGATCTTCTGGGCCAGGTCCTGTTAGAAACATCCCGATCACGGTCAGTGGTTATGGTGACAACAGGGGAACAAAGCATCCATATAGCCATAACATTTTACAGCTTAACTAGTGTCCTTTTTGTTGTTGTTGTTTTCTTGCTTTGGGTACCTAGTTGTTCCTACCAGCACCTGGATCTAGAGGTTTTCATAATCCTGCATTCCTTTCCATTGGTAATGCTACAGTATGTAGAGTACCTCATGGTGTAGGATTTGAGCCTGCAGCTCCTGGATGTTGCTGGTGGGAATGGGTCGGTCCTGGATGACTCTGTGGGCGTCCTCTATCAGCCCCTGGAGGTGCCTCACCTCCTGCTCATACTGCTCATACTGCACAACAGCCTCCTACAGAAGGGGAAGGAAATCAAGGAATGTTGATGCTGGTGCACAATGTAGGAGGTCAACTGCTCTTGGCTTACAGGTGTGGCCAACCGGATTCAAACCGTGACTTTCTGTGTTCCTCAAAACCTAGCCATTAGCTCGGGGGAACTCACACAAGTCTTCACTCACAGGCAATCTAATTCATTATTCATGATTGTGCTGTGGCCTCCCTACCTGTAGAATGTTGCACTGCTGTATTGCGACATGCTGCAGCTGGCTGGCCTCCTGCTGTAGGCCCAGTGCCGTGCGACAGATAGCCAGGCCAGGCATCACCTCCTCTGGGACGCGCAGGGCGCTCTGACACAGCTGCACCGCTTGCACCTGCTGCTTGAAGCCCTCCATCTCCGACAGAAGACGCTAGGAAAACAGACAGGAGGGGAAGTCACATTCTCCGCAGCAGCAGCAGCAGCAGCAGCAGAAGCAGAAGAAGAAGTAGTTACCTGTCTCTGGGCCAGTTGTTCCTTGAGACTCTGTCGGGCCAGCTCAGGGGAGGTCAGTGTAGCTTGGACCTGTTCCAGAGCAACATGTAGGGTCTTCACCTCGTACTCCAGACGCTCCATACTCTGAGAGGACGACACAGGACACACACAGGTTCATCTCAGAACCCAGAACCAAATCTTCAGAGGGCTAGCTGGCTAGCTAATCAAGTCATGTTAACCGTCTTGTCACTACACACAGGTCAGTCAATCAAATATATTTGGATGACAGGTGGGAATAACACTGAGATGCTAAAAGCTATTCGTCTCTGAGACAAAGACTAACAGCAGTACTAGAGTAAAAGCAGATGCTAGGCTAAAATGCAAGGTCAGCGCATACAGTATGTCTGAGTCAGTACCTTGGCTGCGTCCTGTAGGCTCTGCAGTCGTGTCCTGATGGTCTGCTGGAGCTCCTCGGTGTGGCGGCTGAGCTCACACACCTGCTGGGACATGTTCTCCGTCTGCAGCACCTCAGACAGCAGATCCACCTTCTCTCCCATGGCCTGCAGGTCCCCATGGAGCTCCCGGGACTCACGCAGCACAGACTGATGGGACGGAGAGGGGGAAAGCACAACGCAGGCAATGAATGGAAAAAGAGGACACTGTTTATGAAAAAAAAGGGCCAACCAGTGATGGATGGACCCTAAGAGGTGCCGGTTAATAAGAAAAGAAGTAACATCCTGGAGGGATAATAATAGGAGACAGGGGAACAGAACACATGTTTATTTCCTTACACACACAAACACCACCAGCATTGAAAAAAGATGGTACAGTGGAAGTGAACAGTGAGAGTTCCATACAGTCTGTATCAACATTTCAATCTGGTAACTCTACATGTGTTTATTCATGTCCCACCTGGTACATCTTTATTTGCTCCTGCAGATGAGGGGAGGAGTTCCAGATGATGTTGGCCCTCACCAGGCCCTTGGCTTTCTCCGACCACCTCACTATGAAGTCCAGCATCTCACTGTACTCCTCTAGATGGGCATCGGACTGGACAGGTGAGATAACAGAGAGGAATTGAGGAACCAGGGAACAACAGCAGGGAATTGAATACCTTAATGACACTGACAATGTATGGGTAATGTACGTTATGGAATAAATAGCACCTTTTACAATTAAAAGTCAAATGGCCCCATATAAACATTTTGGGCTGGGCAACACAGTACATTAATGCCACCTCTTCAGTGTAACAACAACATTGTTACAACAACAGTGTAATAACAACAAGACTTATCATGTATATTGTGTTTTTCCCCCTCAAAATATTTATACAATTGGTTCCTAACCTTTTTGAGCCAGATGGTTCTACACTCAGCCAGTCGGGCAGTGTGGTGGTGGATGTCTCCTAACTTGACTATGGCATCGCTCAGCTGTTTGGCCAAGATGGGGTTTCGTCTGCCGAACTCCTGGACCGCAGCATCCAGCTCTGAGAGAGTCCGACGACAGCTCTCCAGGTCATCACAAAGACACTGCGGAGAGGAGAGAAACTCTGGGTTAAACGGACTGACCAAGATAGCAGCTCTGGGTGCTCATTCACTTTTGTACGTATTTCAGTTTACTTCCTGAATTGATTGAATTGACAAGAAATTAACCCCAACCCTTATTCAGAGTCATATGCATGAGCATCTTCAGCTCCCTCTCACCTTGGTCTCGTCTTTAGCGTGTTCGACATCACTGGCTTTGTCTTTGAGTCTGGTGGAGATGGCTTTCATCTTCTCCGACACGTCATGGATCCTGGAACTGAAGTCCTCCTTGATGTCTCTCGTCTTCTGAATCTCTCTCTCTTTGGATAGAACCTTAGGAAATTCAGAAGAGAAACGTACAAACTTAACCCTGTAATAACTTCTCTAATCTTTACATTTACAATAGTAAAAGATACAGTAGTTGACGTAGTGGACCGGTTTCCTGGACAGAGATTTAGCCTAATCTATTTTAATGGAGATTCTCTATTGAGCATGCTTTTTAGTCCATGGCTAGGCTTAATCTGTGTCCAGGAAACTGGCCCAGTGAGAAATAGCAAGCACTAGATAGTCCGGTACCTGGTCCTCGATGGCCCCCAGTGCGAGGGACACCTCAGCCAGCTGCATGGAGATCTCTGAGGGCAGGATGGTGTACAGGTCCAGATACTTGCTCTGCTGCTGCTCTGCTATCTTATCCAAATGCTGACGGTACCCGATCACATCACTGTGCACCACCTGTACAATACATAAGAGAAACATGGTCATGCACATGTACCAAGACTCAAAAACAAGCCACTCACATAACAATTCTTTAATTTACGCCATAGCTAGCCTTGATCCCAGCCTTGATACAACAGTTGAGTAAATGCATTATGGAATTTTGCATTTGCAAAAATTGCAAACAATTTGGTGATCATGTGTTAGATTGTGTTTACTCAATCTCTACTTCCATAGGGTTAGTCAGCGGCTTACCTCCAGTTCCTGCAGCAGAGCATCTATATCTGGGGTAGGGTTGAGAAGCAGCTCCCTGGTCTCCTGGATCCAGGCTTTGACCACACTCAGGTTTTTCTCCACCTCCTCTCTATCCCTCAGCTCCATCCCAGCCTGGCTACGCTTGGTACGCGCCTGTTGCAGCAGACTGGTGGAGAGATATAAAACCACTCAGCTCAATTATTCTGTTCCTCCTAAGATATTTGAACTGTTTTTGAACTGGAGGGTTGGGAAATACAGAAGACAAATTTCCACTTGTAACTAAATGGACAATTATCTCTCTTATTCTGTTCAATGCAAACAACAACAGGTCTAATTCCTGAGTTGCCAATCCATCTGTTATGCAAATGCAAAACATTGCCAGACTCATGGAGCTCTACAGCAGCTGTGGGACGAGACCATGCAAAACCTAACAATCTTGATCTGCACCTTTCCATGCGGTCTTGAACAGCTCTGATCTCCTTGAGACTGGGCAGTTCATCCTGTTCGGAGGTGGGGGATGGTGAGGGGACCTCCACGTCGTGGAGCAGGCTGAGGGCGTACTGACGCAGCAGGGTGAGGGAGGACAGCTCCCTCTCTATGTCCTGGATCAGCAGCTCATGCTGGTCCAACACAGACTGTAAGGTAGCCTTGGAGGCCTTCTCCACAGCACAGTCTATCACACGGCTCTGAAGCTCGTCCACCACGTTCCTCAGCTTCACCATCTGAAAGGAACACAGGCGGGGGAAATCTAGATAGTGTGCTGAACCTGTAATGACTTGTTTATAAAGCGTCATTGTTAGCTTCTACTATGGAGTAGTGTACACTCTTTATAGAACCTTTACGGCAGACAGCAACAAAGGGCATAAGGGGAACAAATAAATAATCCAGCAAGTGCTGATAGTATACCGTTTAGTTCCCTTTCAGTCAGTATACTGTACAACGGACAGCTATGAGGATTGCACTCTTGTCCCCCTAACTGTGTTGTACCTCGTTGCCCTCCTTAGGGAACAGCAGTTATATTCATGGACTTAGGTTGATATTATGGTCTTCGCCACTGTTTATTCGTGAACACACTGTACTCACACTCATAGTCTCATGTTTCTGTGTAGCCTACTATACCTTCTCTCTGAAGGTCCTCCACTCCTGGGCCGTGTCCTCTAGGACCCTCTCCTGCCCTCGTGCTACGCTGCGTAACCGGGTCCAGCGCTGCCACACCGTGGTCATGGAGCGGCTGATGGTGGCCTTGCTGGCGTCACTACCCACCAGCTCCAGCTGGGATGCCTGCTCCTCCAGCCCTGTCAGCTTCTCCTGGAACCCATTCACCATCGACACCAGGGACTGGCAGGGAGGGAGGAGAGGAGGAAATATACACACAAGAGAAGAGTCGTGGTCAGTTCGCATATTATGAGTGTTCATAAATAAAGTCTAATCTTGACTTCTTTGTGCTTTGATTACTAAAGATGAATGTACAATGACGCCATCATTTGGCTAATTATGCCGCCATTAGAAAAATGTTTCAAGTAATGTAAAAGTCAAAACAGAAGAAAATCTTTATTTTCCCCATGGTCCTCTTTTACCCTATGACTCCTGAGCTTCTCCTCTGCCTCCAGAAAGGTGGCAGCCTTGGCGGTGGAGAACTCAGTCAGCTTCTTCTCTGCCTCGTTCATCAGTTCAATCACTGTCTGCCTCGTCTCCTGGTAGGACTTCCACTGGGCAACACAGCTAGGGACAACACAGGACAGTCAATTTAATTCAATTCCATTCCAACTTTATTGTACCAGTAAGGAAATGCATGGTGCAGCCAAGTATTTACAGAAGATTTTTAAGCAATAAGGCCAAGGAGGTGTGGTATATGGCCAACATACCATGGCTAGGGGCTGTTCTTATGCATGACGCAATAAAGCCATTGGCTGTGGTATATTGTCCATATACCACAACCCCCTGAGGTACCTTATTGCTATTATAAACTGGTTAGAATATAATAGCAATAACGGTAAAAAGTAATTTTTTTGTCATACCCGTAATACATGGTCTGATATACCACGGCTTTCAGCCAATAAGCATTCAGGGCTCAAACCATCCAGTTTATAAAACATAATATGCACTTCATTGTGTTGGAGGGAAGCATGTGTTGAAGGGGATTTAATGTCTTAGTTTCAATTGAGTAACAATGTCACGATGACGGCGATCACTATAAGACAATCCAATCAGTTCTGTCTGTTATGCTAAGTTAACACTAAATTGTCCATCTCTGCACCAAGGTCTCTCTCTCTGTATTCAACACCTTTAAAACCATATTGTCCATGCACAAATGATTTTAAGTCGCTTTGGATGAAAGCGTCCACTAAATGGTATATATTATATGTCCATATTTTGGTTACAATTGAACCTTTTCCTTTACTTCCTGTACCTGATCAGGACGTCCTGATGACACTGCAGCTGATCTCGGACCTCCACTCCTCTCTGCTGAGCAGACTCCACACTCAGCCTAAGCTGCTCCTTGGCTGTAGGGTTAACCAGGTTCTCCAGCTGTGGGGGCAGAGCCTCCAACTCCTGCAGGTGGCCCAAGAACTCCTGCCACGAGGCACAGGGAGAGAACGTGGTTAAGGGAGAGGTAAAGGGAGAGCCAATCAATCACATCAAAAATGGAAAAAAGCCACACAAAAAAAACACTCTTGAATATAAGTTGCAATTGAAGCTTTGCTTCAGTTTGCTTTACCTTTTAGCAACATATCCTAATAGACTATACTTTATTTAGTCCTGACAAAGGCCCAGTTCGTCGAAAACGTCCTATTAAACTAAACACTTTGGGAGCGTTATACCATTGCGTGGATTCATTTTTTGCTCTACATTATCCATCCGGACAAGTTATTGGAGCACCCACCTGCTCCGAGGCCATGATGTCCTCCTGCTGGCGTAGACATTCCTCATAGTTCTCTACGTCCACCCCCAGGCTGGCTAGCTGTAGGAAGGCCACTGCGTCCTCCAGCCACTCACATGCTGACTGCATCCGGAAGTGGTACTTCTGACACAACGCTAAGGCCTGCTCCAGGGTGATCTGGAGAACAGACAGGGAAGGGAAATGGTGAGTATGTGAAGCTAACAATACTAATAGATGTCAACAAACAGGCTATGTTATTGTTACTATTATTACCTCACAGCGTACAAAAATTCCAAGAAACATTTGCAAAGTTCCTAGATGAAATCCTTCAACTGAAATTTTATAAACACCCAGGGGATTTCGGAAATTTTCCAGATTTTTGCAACCCCACTCCCTTATATTATAATACATCGAGATAATATGATATCACTTCACCTGTTTGGAGCTCAGAGCCTGTTGGACATCAGCCTGTAGTTTGGCCATCTCCTCCAGGCTCAAGTCAACGTGGGCTGGGACCAGCTCATTGGCGCTGGTGTACTTCTGTTTCTCCCTGCTGCTCAGGGCAGCCACGATCCTCAGCCTGGACTGGACCTCTTCCTGCATAATCTGCTGCTTCCTGATCTCCTCCTGGACCTTCTCTACCCTCACGTCCACCACCACAGCACAGTCCAGCTCATCCCTGATTTGCTGCAGCCAGTCCAGGGTCCGCTTCACCTCCGTCTCAAAGTCTTTACTCTGGACAAACCTATTCTCACACTCCACTATCAGCTCCCCTACGGCAGACTGCAGGGACTGCAGCTCCTCCTGCCACAAGACCACCTGTTCTCTGGAGGCCTCGTGGGCAGCCTGGTCCAGCTGAGGAGCCAGGTTGTCCATCTGCTCCATGAGTCTGGAAAGATGAGAGCTGGCGCTCTGGAGACTCCCGGCCAGGGCGTGGTAGTTCTTCAGCCTCTCCTCCGCCGACTGAGTCTCTGCGTTGACCTTGACCAGCTGTTCTTTGGTAGCCTTCAGCTCTGAGTCTACCTGCATGGCCATGGCCTTGTGGTCCTCGAAGGACTCCAGCGTGTCGTCGAGGTGCTCCACCCGCTGTTCGATGAGCCTCTTGAGCCCATTGTAGAGGCTCACCAGCTGGGTCATCTCTTCAGGCCGCCAGGGTTGACCGGTGCTTCGGAATCCTTCTTTCTTCTGGTTTAGTTCACTGACAGCCAGACCAAGGTTGCTCAGATCAACCTGAAGAGCTTTGTAATCGTTCTGTAAACTGACAACCTCCTCTGTCTGTAGACCGACAGGCTGAGTCCCCAAGTTATGGAACTGCTCCTCAAGCTCCTTCAACGCATTATGTGTTACATCTATGAAGGAGGCATACTCCTTTCTGGATAGAATTGCCTGTTCAATCTTCTCCTGTTTCTCTTTGGCCAAAGCTAGTATGCTATTGTATTGCTGTGGGAGAGCATTGAGTTTCTCATCCAAGTAACAGTGGTCCACTTCATTCAGAGTGGGCAGGATCTCCTGACCAGCTCTCTGGACAATCAGTAGGAGGTTTTCATATTCCATCGCCTGCTCTACTATCTGCTGGTACTTCAACAGCTGCACGCTCAGCTCCAAGTCACCATTCATGAGGTTAATCTCAGGGAAGGTCACAATGTCTGCCTGTTTCAACCACTGACATGTCTTCTCCAGGTCTGCCTTGAAGTACTTTCTGGAGACAAGCACCTTTTCCAGCTCCTGCAGCCTCTGGCCACACTTCTGCAGGGCCTTCTCAAAGATGTTCTGCAGCTCCTGCAGCCTGGTGAGCATCTCAACTTTCTCGTCCTCGGTGGCGTCCCTCATCAGGTCTCTGCCTTGGGACCACAGGGAGGTCAGCTCGCTCTGGTAGGCCTTTAGGCTGCTCTGGATGTTCCTGCAGGTTCGCACCTGCTTGGCCAGGTCGTCAGGTAGCAGGGCGATGTACTCCTCTGCCTGGGCCTTCTTCTCATTCTGTTGGACCCAGGTGATGGACTGGTTGACAGCCTGCAGGAACTGTGTTCTCTCTGTGAAGGCCTTGCTGAGGTGCTTCCTCCTCTGGGCCACCTTTATTTTATTTACACAAAAAGATAATAGCATGAATACAGTATACACATAAGTTAAACAGGCAAGTGCAAGTGTCAGAAACCCAAATAGTCTTATATATTTTTTTAAACACCCACCTTCACACTGAGTGACTCCACCTCAGCCTGTGTGTCTGAGATGAGCTGCTGCAGGCGCTGGCGCTCGTTGAGCCCCAGGTGAGCCAGGACGCGGCCAGCGTCGCTCATGGCCTGGGCCAGAAGCAGCTGCTTAGCCTCCAGTTCACTGCAGATGCTGAGGTGGTCAAACAGGAAGCTTTGGGACAACTCTGGAGGAGGACTCATCTTCATGGCTTCAGACAGGGCAGGCTGCTGCTCCTCGGCCCACTCCCGGGCCTCCCTCAGACGGGCCTCCACCTGAACAGAACAGAATAGAATAGATACTGAATTGCCCATAGGTTAGACCAGAAATGTGTCTTCTGCCTTTCCAAACACTCCCCTCCCCCCACACACACACACCTGGGCCATGTCCTCCAGGGTCAGCACCGAGTCCTGGATCTTCCTGTCGATGAGGCTCTGTAGCTGGGCCCAGCGCTGCTCGAAATGGCCGATTTGCTCTTTGACCAGCTCTTTATCGTCAAGATTCAGATGGTAGATGACTTTCTGCCTCTGGTCCTTCAGGTCCTCCAGAGTTCCCTTCTGGTCTCTGAGAGCCACGGAAAGTTTTTTCAACGCCTCCAAGTGCTCAGATGAACTTTCAGCATCAGTCCTTGGAGAGAAAAGGAAGATATTCAATGACTGGATTTCACAATAACAATTTTTCAAAGCTAACACACATTCTAGGTGATGATAGTGACTGAAGAAGTTCAGTTATACTGTTCAAGAAGAATGTTTGAGACCCATTGTCATGGTTTTTAGAATGTTGGTACAGCTCCCAAACTCTTAAGTCATGTTACCACTGTCATGGCAACTATGATTATTCAGCTATTGCACATAGTCAGTCTTCTATGTGCTCTGGAGACTGATCCCACATCAATATACTTTTGCTATGAAAGGGACTGCTCATTCACTAGCAACCCACATAGCAACAAGACTGACTGGGATTTGGCCACACAGAACCAAATATATTTTAAGTTGTTGCTTTTTGTGATGTTATCAATACATAACGTAATCACTTTAATAGTGATTGTGATACTATTACGGGTGGAATCAGAGCAAATGTATTACACTTCTAGTTCCCATCCTGTAGTAACTTAGTTGTGTGTTTCAGATAAATAGATGACCCCACCTGGCCAGGTTGTCCCACTCCTTGGACACTTTCTCAAACAGTGCCTCCATGGCTGTGATGCAGTCGTGGTACTCCTGGGTCCTCTGCAGGTCCTCTTGCCTCTGTTCCTGCAGCCTGTTAGCCTGGTGACACAGCTCCAGCCAGGAGTGGCTCAGACGCCCTACTTCCCCATGCTCCGGGCTGGCCTGGCCTTCAGTCAGACGATTCACACTCTCTGTCATCCTGGTTAGGGTGGCTTGTTTACTCTGCAGCTGATTGCTAAACTCCTGTTGGAGAGAGTAGAGAAAGATTAATTGGATTTGATCAATGTGCATGTTTTGTCTCATGCTGTGTTAGTGGTTTGTATGTGAGCAATATCCTAAATCGGTGAAACTGATATTGACAATTACACATTTTTCATCTAAATTAAGATTTTTATTTATTCATCTGGCTGATCAGAGAAGTATTTTTAAAGAAGGTAGGGAAGATGGGACGTAACATAGTAAACAAAAATCCGGGACACTCAAATTAGAATGATATGTTATGTTTGGTATGTAAGTATTCATTTGTGGATGTCAAGCATCCATTTTGCATGAAATGTTACGAATTGCAATTCGAATGATATGTTACGAATTACAATATGTTGAGGCTAACATTAACTAGGTGGCTAACGTTATCTAGGCTAGGGGTTAGGGGTTAAGGTTAGGAGTTGGGTTAAAAGGTTATGGTTAGGGTTAGGGGAAAGGTTAGCTAACATGCTAAGCAGTTGTAACGTATCTCAAAAGTAGTAAATAGATACAAAGTTGCTAATTAGTTCAACTGCTAAAGTTTTCCGTGATGAGATTCGAACACGCAACCTACAGGTTGCTAGACGTTCACGTTATACGCCGACCAACCACCCTCCTTTTGTTTTTACTTTAAGTAACCTTCTGTCTTATGTAAACATACCAAATGTAACATATCATACTAATTTGAGTGTCCTTGATTTTCGTTTACTATGTTACATCTAGTCTATGAGACTAAGCTGGGGAGTGGGACCCTGCTCCCTAATTTTTTTTTTTTAACTCTGCACATTGCAGTCTATGCTCCTATGTGGTTTATTGGTGACAACGTTTTGACCATAAGATCTCTACCTTGGCCTGGGTGAGCATGTTGTGGGCGATCTTGGTCTCGAGCTCGGCTGGTCTTCTGGAGAGACTGAGGAGCTGCTGCTCCATGTCCTGGAACAGACCAGACAGCTCCTGCTTCTGCTCCTTTATCTCCTTCCAGCCCTCCGACAGCTCCTGGGAGCTAGACATCCTCTCCTCGATCTGTACAGTACACAGTACAGTGTACAACAACATGAAGTATACAGCAGAGCGCACAACAACATGAAGTCAAAGTATGAGCATAGGATTGTTTTATTGTGATACTTAATGTACTTCAGCTTTATGATGTCTTTACTGGTTGTTGTATGCCTATTTGCAGGCCTACATATTTTCCCTGAACTCTCATGCCCTGAACTAATGTTGTTTTTATTGTGAGAGATAGTGAGAGTAAGATGTACGTATTACATATGGCAAATACTTGAAACTCATGGGGAAAACCCTGTTGTCAATATGGTAAGGATGAGTGATGATGACCAGAAGTGAATGTACGGTAAGACCATCCTACACACCGTGTGTTTGACCCGCTGGACCTCAGCAACAGTGACTCTCACAGCATCATCAGATAGGTCACACACAGAACACACCAGGTCCAGGTATGTACTAGCTTGCTCCTGTAGAGCCCTGTAGTGCTTCACCTGTACAGGTAATATACAAACAAATGTAATCAGCTTGATAAAACATTTTAATTTGTTAATTTTCCTTATTTACCCAAGTTTTCCCATTGAAGCAGAGCCTTCTATTTTCACCTGACCACGAAATTCCAGAATTCTAAAGCATAACAATGCCATGAAAACACCATTATTGTGTCATTTGATTCTCATTCTCTGCCTATAAAAGAGCAGGGAGCAGTCTAGTCAGTAACCTGTTTGAGGGCCTCCTGCAGGCCAGAGGGAGGATGACAATGCAGCCGGAGCTCCTCATGGACAGTGGAGAGCCAGGTCTGGCACTGCTGCAGAGTGTCCTGGTGACTGACATGTTTCTGCAGCTCCCTGTCAAGACTTTGGTACACCTGATGAAGCAGACACAGACACACAGAGACAAGTGAAGAGATGGAGCCGGTAAGTGAGTAGAGTTGTGTAGCGTAGAGCAGATCAGAGTAGCGTATAGTTGATTAGAGTAGAGCACAACAGAGCAGACCAGCGTAGCTTAGCTTAGAGTAGAGTACTCACACGCTGTGCAGTGCTGCAGATGGCTGAGTAACTGTCTCTGGTGCCCTGCTGGTGAGCCTGGACCTGCTGGCTGATCTTAGCCTGCACCTGGTCTGTAGTACAGTTGGACATCAGGTCATCTCCCTTCTCCTTCAGACTGGTCAGGCGCTCCTCGAAGCTAGCTATCTCCTCCATGATTGCCTGAGAAGAAATGTGACAGACAAGGGTTATGATTATAAACCCAAAACTTCTAAATTGCCGTTTTAGAATGCTGGTTTAGAACTTCAGAAGCATAATTCCATTGTCACGCAAACAGGTGTTATTGCATCATTTCATTCTCATGGATTCTCATACGGTTCCAATCCATAAATTTGTGAATCTACTCACCTTGTGCCGAGCCAGTTGCTGTGTTGCCGTCTCCATGCTGCAGGTCTGCATGGAGTCTGAGGTGACCAGCCTACTGGACATCTGAAGGAGCCACTTCTCCACCTCCTGAAGCTCACTGCTGTAGCCCTCATGCTCCTTCACCCACTCCATTAGACTCTGGACCTGGCCCTGTAAATAGTACAGGATTACTTTTTTACCTTAGACAAAGCTACAGTAGCTGTCTCAGCCACCACATCAATCAGGTAGGACAATGACACATTTTGGTTGCATGCTCTAGGTAGCTAGCTGGTCTGTCAAAAGAGACTAGACAACTATAAACCAAGGAAGCTCTCTAATAATTTAAAAGTGAATCATGTGTACTGTAGTAGAACACCTACCCTGGCTGCAGTGCAGAGGTCCTGGTAGTCTGTCTGTAGTCTGCTCATGTTGTCCCTGATGGTAGGGTCGCGGACAGAATCCAGCAGAGCCTCTCCTTTCTCAACCACAGACCTCACCGCTGACTCGTGAGACTGCACTGTCTGCTGGATCGTCTATGTAAGAGGAAAAACATCCTTTGAATGTCAATAATGAATCAGTTGTTGATGATATATCTATTTTTACAAGGCACACATAGATACAGTTGAAGTCGGAAGTTTACATACACCTTAGACATACATTTAAACTCCGTTTTTCACAATTCCTGACGTTTAATCCTAGTAAAAAATCCCTGTCTTAGGTCAGTTAGGATCACCACTTTATTTTAAGAATGTGAAATGTCAGAATAATAGTAGAGAACATTATTTATTTCAGCTTTTATTTCTTTCATCACATTCCCAGTGGGTCAGAAGTTTACATACACTCAATTAGTATTTGGTAGCATTGCCTTTAAATTGTTGAACTTGGGTCAAACGTTTTGGGTAGCCTTCCACAAGCTTCCCACAATAAGTTGGGTGAATTTTGGCCCATTCCTCCTGACAGAACTGGTGTAACTGAAGCAGGTTTGTAGGCCTCCTTGCTTACACACGCTTTTTCAGTTCTGCCCACAAATGTTCTATAGCATTGAGGTCAGGGCTTTGTGATGGCCACTCCAATACCTTGACATTGTTGTCCTTAAGCCATTTTGCCACAACTTTGGAAGTTTGCTTGGGGTCATTGTTCATTTGGAAGACCCATTTGCAACCAAGCTTTAACTTCCTGACTGATGTCTTGAGATGTTGCTTCAATATATCCACATAATCTTTCTTCTCATGATGCCATCTATTTTGTGAAGTGCACCAGTCCCTCCTGCAGCAAAGCACCCCCACAACCTGATGCTGCCACCCCCGTGCTTCACGGTTGGGATGGTGTTCTTCGGCTTGCAAGCCTCCCCCCTTTTTCCTCCAAACATAACGATGGTCATTATGGCCAAACAGTTTTATTTTTGTTTCATCAGACCAGAGGACATTTCTCCAAAAAGTACGATCTTTCTCCCCATGTGCAGTTGCAAACCGTAGTCTGGCTTTTTTATGGCGGTTTTGGAGCAGTGGCTTCTTCCTTGCTGAGCGGCCTTTCAGGTTATGTCGATATAGGACATGTTTTACTGTGGATATAGATACTTTTGTACCTGTTTCCTCCAGCATCTTCACAGGGTCCTTTGCTGTTGTTCCGGGATTGATTTGCACTTTTCGCACTAAAGTACATTCATCTCTAGGTGACAGAACGCGTCTCCTTCCTGAGCAGCATGATGGCTGCGTGGTCCCATGGTGTTTATACTTGCATACTATTGTTTGTACAGATGAACGTGGTACCTGGAAATTGCTCCCAAGGATGAACCAGACTTGTGGAGGTCTACAATATTTTTTCTGAGGTTTTGGCTGATTTCTTTTGATTTTCCCATGATGTCAAGCGAAGAGGCACTGAGTTTGAAGGTCGGCCTTGAAATACATCCACAGGTAGACCTCCAATTGACTCAAATGCTGCCCATTAGCCTTTCAGAAGCTTCTAAAGCCATGACATAATTTCCGGGGGTTTTCCAAGCTGTTTAAAGGCAGAGTCAACTTAGTGTATGTAAACCTCTGACCCACTGGAATTGTGATACAGTGAATTATAAGTGAAAAAATCTGTCTGTAAACAATTGTTGGAAAAATTACTTGTGTCATGCACAAAGTAGATGTCCTAACCGATTTGCCAAAACTATAGTTTGTTAACAATACATTTGTGGAGTGGTTGAAAACTAGTTTTAATGACTCTAACCTAAGTGTATGTAAACTTCCGACTTCAACTGTAGATAGATCTGTTCATACCTTGTATTTGGCTAACTGGGCCTTCTTCTGATAGAGCTCAGCTTTGGGTTCAACAGGCATCCCTAGCAGAGCCTTCGTCTCTGTGAGCCACTGAGCCTGGGCCTTGTACTTGTCCAGGAAGTCTTTGGAAAGGGAGATGCATTTCTCCAGGGAGCTGTGTTCAGTGCGTAGCCCAACCATCAGGCCCTCTAGCTGGGAGAGATGGGTGTCCACCTCCTCCCTCAGCTGGTCTGCCTCTGGTTCCTCCAGGAAGGCCATGGCTCGCTCCGTCTTCTCACGCATCGTCCTCAGGAAGCTGTGACCCTGCTCCATGTCACCCTGCAGAGCCTAGAGGACAGACACACATATACATAGACAGAAAGCAGAACCATTATGCCTGTGACCATAACCTTCTCAGAGGATGAAGCAACGCCTTGGGAGTTAAAGCCTTGGGAGTGTCAATGCAATGCTAAAACACACTAGGTCCGCACTCACAAGTAGTTCAAAAGAGCTTACTTTTGCTACGCTAACAGTTGTTGTTTACCAACTCAGTCACTTGAGGCATGGCTTCCATTTAGCTGAAGCTCAGACCATAGTCTCTCTTATGCCAGACTCAAGGCAGCAGCTGTAAGAAGAGACTATAACTGTACCTCCAGTTTCTTCTTCTTCCTCTCCATGGTAACACGGTCCACTACGTCGATGCTGATGGCCACAGTGCTGAAGTTGTTCTTGGCAGAGCTCAGCCAATCAGAGAAGGTACTGAACACACTCTGGGCCTCCTCTATGCAATACACCTCCTCCTGCAGCTGCTTGATGCTCTCCTACGTCATCAACACAGACATTTTAGGAAAAAGCGGGAGACAAAATTGTCAGATCTTGCACTCTGGTTTCAGAACTTTGTGAGTGCAAAGTGTTGTTGAGCAGAAGGTCCCAGGTCTGTGCCCAGGTCAGGACAGGGATGAAATCTACTGTGTTACATGTGGTTGTATGCGTCAGTGTGTGTGTGTGTGTGTGCATCTTTAAGTGTTCCATACCAGTAGGTGCAGTAGCAGGGCGTGGTAGCGGGCGGTGAGCTGGGTAGCTCTGGTGCTGACCCGGCTGCTGATGTGGGTCTCGTCCAACACTTGCTGGGCTAGAACACTTAGACCCTCCACCTCCTCCTGGTACACCAGCACCTCCTCCTGCCAACCCTGTATACAGAGAGACACATATAAATATGGCATATCATTTATTGAAACACAGGGGAAGTGAAGGAGGAAGATACGGAGGAGGAGGATGAGGAGGAGGAGAAGGCTACATGCTACCCCTTACTGCATAACGCGCACACACAAGACTGTGTTACTACTACTATAACAATAATCAACATCATCATTGATGTCACTTAGTGTTTCACAGCAATCTACTCTGAACCACTGCTGACCTTAATTAGTTGCAGCTGAGCGTCCTTGGTGGCGCGGTCTGACCTCCGATGGCTTCGTAGTTGACCTTTGCTCTCCATGCTCTTCAGCCAGCTGTCCAGACGCTGAAACTTCTGCTCCATCTGGCGGAGCTTGGCCAGGGCACTGTTGAGCTGGCCCCTGGTGTCTCCCAGCCTCCCCTGGTACAACCGCCAGTCTTGCTGCACAGTCTCCAGGACCCGGTCCTCGATCTGAGGGACACCCCATGGCACAACCTGGTCTCTACTGTCTAGCAGGGTGTTGAGCAGGGCCTGGCCCTCCGTGCACTGGACTTGTAGCTCCTGGGAATGAATGCAGAGAGACAGCTGTCATTATTTACAACTGGCCATTACGAAATATTACTGGACATTCCAACGCCATTATACTGTACATCTCGCGCCAACAGGCAAAGATAGGCATTTTTCCCAATGCTGAACAACATCTATTTAGAAAACAATTTTGAATATGTGTCACGTCCTGACCCTTGTACGAGGTCATTTGCCATACTAGAGCGGTCAGGGCGTGACAGGTGGTTGTGTTGGGTGGTTTTGGGTTTTCTGTTTATAGGTGGGGTTTTTCTAGTATTCTATTTCTATGTTTTGTTTTCCAGGTTTGGCCGGGTATGGTTTCCAATCAGAGGCAGGTGTCTTTCGTTGTCTCTGATTGGAAGCCATACTTAGGCAGCCTGTTTTCCTTTGGGGTTTGTGGGTAGTTGTTTTCCGTGTTAGTCTTTGTACCTGATGGGACTGTTGGTCGTTTTCTTGTTTTGTCAAGTGTCGTCATTGAAAATGAGCACTATCCACGCTGCGTCTTGGTCTCCATTTCACGACCCCTGTGACAATATGATCCATTATATTCAATACATCAGGGGCCTGTTGGACCAGTTGGGCATAAAAAACAGTTGGTCTTGAATGCTAGGTTGGTCGTAGCTACGTCCGACTTTGTGATCAGAGTTTACACCTTTTGCACCAACCAAAAATAAGACTAGTTGTAGCTAAGTCCGAGGTAAGATTTGATGATTTGTAATGATAGTTGCTAGGCAGCGCCAGTTACTAAGCTGTTACCATCCTCGTGGCAGTTCTAAGCTTTGCAAGTCATTTCATTTCGCCCATCAGTTCGCATTGCCCACCACCACATGCACATTTCCTAAACCACAACTGGATGGATCCATAATGAATTACTGCGGGAATAAATATCACTGAACGACAAAAATATAATATTGCAATAAAAGGCTAACGCAATTGAAGGCATGTATCAAATTGTTGCTCACTGAAACGTCCAAAGTCCTCCAACTGTTATAATAAATGTACAGCAACAACAGCCGTGTGTGGTCTAGATGATCATTTCCACACCGTTTTGATTGGGACGATGCCATCGCGCTGGTTTGAGAAAAGCATGGTGACTCGTCTTGATAAATCAATCAATGTCAGATTTTTGTTTTCACTGAATCTGTTTTGGATTTTTGGCTACAATACGGCTGGGGAAATGTTAGCTAAGTTGAGCTGAGTGTTCATCATCATTAGTCTAGTTTGCTCATCTATTAGCAGGACTGATACCATTTTGCTAGCATGTTAGGCTACAGTGGCTTGCGAAAGTATTCACCCCCGTGGCATTTTTCCTATTTTGTTGCCTTACAACCTGGAATTAAAATAGATTTTGGGGGGATTTGTATCATTTCATTTACACAACATGCCTACCACTTTGAAGATGCAAAATATGTTTTATTGTGAAACAAACAAGAAATAAGACAAAAACACAGAACTTGAGCGTGCATAACTACTCACCCCCCCAAAGTCAATACTTTGTAGAGTCAACTTTTGCAGCAATTACAGCTGCAAGTCTCTTAGGGTATGTCTCTATAAGCTTGGCACATCTAGCCATCTAGATTTTTGACCAGTGGGAAACCATCCTTCAAGTTGGATGGGTTCCGCTGGTGTACAGCAATCTTTAAGTCATACCACAGATTCTCAATTGGAATGAGGTCTGGGCTTTGACTAGGCCAGTTTTAAAGCTTATTCAAGCTAAAATATACTGTAGGTGTGTTGACTGTGATAAAGGTACTGGATTATGAGGTGTCTTTTTTGCTAAATGAACAAATTAAATAAGCAGTGGCATGGTGCATATAGCCTTAGAAGAACAATGACATATACCTCAATTCAGTCATATTCATGGTTTATTGGGAGTGTGGCTTTCAGTTAGTTATTTTTGGCAACCGATCCCGTGAAAGTGAATGTCATTCGAGTTCATCTGTTCTGTTATATTTAATCAAATCTGACTAACCCAGTGAACTGCTTGCTATCAATACTATCTGATGGTGTTTGCATGTTTAGGTAAAAAGACAAATAATGTCCCGTTTGGAACACTGACAAGTAAAGAGCATAATATATAAGTTTGGACACACCTACTCATTAAAGGGTTTTTCTTTATTTTTACTATTTTCTACACTGTAGAACAATAGTGAAGACATCAAAACTATGAAATAACACATACAGAATCATGTAGTAACCAAAAAAAGTTAAACAAATAAAAGTATATTTTATATTTGAGATTCTTCAAAGTAGCCACCCTTTGCCTTGATGACAGCTTTGCACACTCTTGGCATTCTCTCAACCAGCTTCATGAGATAGTCAGCTGGAATGCATTTCATTATATCTACAGCCTTACTTCACTCATGCCACGGTCTCTGCATACAATATAGCTGATTACACGCATGCACCATTCAATCTGATCGCACGCACAAACTACCTCACTTTGTTGCTTACATGATCTTGTCCACCTCCCTGTTCTCATTGTCCTCCGCCAAGACGAGGCTAAAACCTAGCCAAGCCATAATACTCACCGCATTTGTTGAGAAATCTTCCTCGCTTGGTGACAAGGCAGGCATCTGTAGGCTACATGTCCAGTGGTGATAAATTAAATTTAAAAAATTAAATGAAGAAAAAGGATGTCAGCCTTTCCCGGCCTTAGCCATGGTCGGCATATCTAATATATGCTCATACCCCACTCTCACTTTTTGTATGCCACTATTGTATCAAATACACAGGATTTAGCGCCTCAGGTTTCCCGCCCTATCTCACACTCGCAGGCCCTCAGACAGGCTAATACCAAAGCCTCTTTCAGATAATAATCCGTGTAATATAGATGATAATAATAATTATAAAATGATCAATAATACTATACAAACTCACTGCTACTACTATAGGAAGAAAGTTTTATAAAGCCTCAAATGAAGCAGACATTGCGGTATTGATACAATGAGGGGTGTAGAGAATAGCGGCGAATTGCAACAATCAAATTCTAGAACAGCAGCATAGAATTCTGGCACAGTGTGCAAAAATAACTCACACTGTAAGGGCTGTTATTAATATTTAGAATTTACGCGTCAAAAGGTTAATGCGTTTCAGCCAATCAGTTGTGTTGTGACAAGGTAGGGGTGGTATACAGAAGTTAGCCCTATTTGGTAAAAGACCAAGCCTATGTTATGGCAAGAACAGCTCAAATAAGCAAAGAGAAATGACAGTCTATCATTACTTGAAGACATGAAGGTCAGTCAATGCGGGAAAAATTCAAGAACCTTGAACGTTTCTTCAAGTGCAGTCGCAAAAACCATCAAGCGCTATGATGAAACTGGCTCTCAGGAAGATTGCCACAGGAAAGGAAGACCCAGAGTTACCTCTGCTGCAGAGGATACGTTTATTAGAGTTAACTGCATCTCAGATTGAGGCCAAATAAATGCCTCACAGAGTTCAAGTAACAGACACATCAATATCAACTGTTCAGAGCAGACTGCGTGATTCAGGCCTTCATGGTCGAATTGCTGCAAAGAAACCATGACTAAAGGACACCAACTAGAATAAGAGACTTGCTTGGGCAAAGAAACACGAGCAGTGGACATTAGACCGGTGGAAATTTGTCCAAAATTTGAGATTTTTGGTTCCAGCCGCCGGGTCTTTGTGAGATGCAGAGTAGGTGAACGGATGATCTCCACATGTGTGGTTCCTACCGTGAAGCATTGAGGAGGAGGTGTGATGGTGTGGGGGTGCTTAGCTGTCTGTGATTTATTTAGAATTCAAGGCACACTTAACCAGCATGGCTACCACGCCATCCCATCTGGGTTGCGCTTAGTGGGACTATCATTTGTTTTCAAACAGGACAATGACCCAAAATACACCTCCAGGCTGTGTAAGGGCTATTTGACCAAGAAGGAGAGTGATGGAGTGCTGCATCAGATGACCTGGCCTCCACAATCACCTGACCTCAACCCAATTGAGATGGTTTGGGATGAGTTGGACCGCAGAGTGAAAGAAAAGCAACCAACAAGTGCTCAGCATATGTGGAAACTCCTTCAAGACTGTTGGAAAAGCATTCCTCATTAATCTGTTTGAGAGAATCCCAAAAGTGTGCAAAGCTGTTACACTTTTTTGGTTACTACATGATAGGTGTAATATGGAGGATAATAATAATTATACAATTATCAATAACACGTGCACATGACATGTCTTTTATCACCATTATTATTTGCACCGGACATGATTCCCTATTTTCCTTCATAATGGTCTTAAATAAATCTTCAAAAAGTTCTTAAATGTGATGTTTTGGTGCCTTTAGGGCAATTCAGAAAGCTGATTGAGGACCTTATTTCTGATTAATGTATTTTGTATTTATATCGATGTGTGTATTTTCTGTAATTCATGTCATTCAGGTCTCAGTATGACTCCCTGATAAAATAAAGGTTAAATAAAAAAACTGTTATTATTTGAAATCCCATTTCCCATCAACTGTCAATAATAATGAGTAGTATAGCTGAACGTGGGTCACTTGGCTTTACCCAGGTTGGCAGTTTTGTCTCTCATCTCGGAGAATGAGAGAAATGGGAAAAGCCACTTTTCTTTGGCTATGTATCTGGAGGTAGCAGTATGTTCTTGTTCTGACCTGTAGTTTCTGAAGCGTCTCCTCCAGGGTTTCCACATCCCCCTCTAGCTGTGTGTAGCAGCCCAGCTTCTCCTGCTCCTGCTCCAGCCACACCTCAAACACATGCAGGCCTCTCTGGTACTCCTGGTGGGCCTGCACAAGCTCCTCTGCTTTCCCCATCGTACTCTGACAACACAATGACAATGACGTGCATTACAGACATGCAACTACTACTATTTTTGTTCATGCTAATGCATAGGAGGAACAACATAAGTCTGGCAAGTAATACTAACACAAGAGTAGGAGATGGAGCATGCTTCACTGATGTACTCTATATACCTTGGCGTTGTCCTTGACGTTGTTGTATCGTTCTTGCAGGTCCTGGAGCTCCAGCTGTGTGACGTAATGTTCGGCCATGTTGGCTCCCTTCATAGTGATGGTGTCCAGCAGACTGCTGTGGCTCAGCACCTCCTCATAGAGAAGCTAAAACAAACATAACATAGCTCAGGGTTAATGTGTATGTTTCTACTGTACTTAAACCACAGCATGATACAGGGTTAGGTTACTTCTTGATAAAACCAAACATATAGGAGACTGGCATTGTGAGACTTTTTAAGTCAGAAGCACCCGACAAGGATGTCTTCTTTCACCGGTATAATTTGCACTGTCTGAAGCTGAAACAAACCATGGCATTTCACAGGGTTAAGGTAATACCTCTTGATAAAACGAAAGATGTTTGAGAAGCACTTTGTGACCAATCATTACCAAGGTCACTTTATCCAAGTGTTTTTATAAGCCAGAGGCACATGACATGTCTTTTTTACCATTATTATTTGCACTGGCACTGGACATGAGTCCCTCTTTTACTGTTATTATTTGAAATCACATTTCCCATCAACTGTCAATAATAAAGAGTAGTATAGACGACCATGGGTACCTTGGCTTTACCCAGGTTGGCAGTTTTGTCTCTCATCTCGGAGAACTGTTTGTCTGTTGGGTCCAGGCTCTCCTCAACATGCTCCACCCAGCCCACAAACTGAAGCACGTCCTCCTGGTAGCTAGTCCACTGGGAAAGGGCTCCCTCCAACTGACTGTGAGGGGAATACAGTGTAGTAAACATAAATATATCAGCTAATCGTCATTAAAGTTACTTGTACACTACCCAAATGTTAAAAATAAAACAAAACATTACATTTGATCAGACGTAATCAGAACCCAGTAAGTATTCTACTAAGGCAGTACACAAGAAAGAAAAGCTAACCTTTTGCAATGGATGGAGGCAGAAAGCAGGGCATCCCAGGAGTCTTTGAGGTCCTGGATGTGCTTGCGGACTACTGGTACTCCCTCTACTGAGGTGTTCCTCTGGACAGACTCTCCCCTGGTGACCAGCATCTTCAGCTGGATCTCCTTCTCCTGACGTGCTGTCAGCAAAGCCTGGGAGAATGACATTAAGGGTCAGTCCATGTATAACATAGTGAGGTCTCACGAAGGCAGCAGCAATGCTAACTTAGCTACCTGTTACATACTGGAGATTTAAAACAGCTTCTCCTCTGTAATCCAAGTCTGATTCTATTTTAGTTTAGCTTTGTTAAATGTATTTTATTTTATCTAGCTTAGCTTATTTTAGCTTTGTTTAATTCAGCTTATCTTAGCATAGTATAGTTTACTTAGTTTAGTTTACTGAGTTTAGTTCGTTTAGTTTTGTCATGACTCCCGCCGAAGTCGGTCCCTCTCCTTGTTCGGGCGGTGTTCGGCGGTCGATGTCACCGGTCTTCTAGACATCGCCGCTCCACCTTTCATTTTCCATTTGTTTTGTCTTGTTTTCCCGCACACCTGGTTCACATTCCCTCATCAGACTGAATGTATATTACTCTCTCTTTCCCCCATGTCTGTGTGTGGAATTGTTTGTTGTTACGTGTATGTGCACGTCAGACTGGTTTGCGCCGGGTTATGTCTACCTGTACTTGTTTAGTGTTCTTAGTGCCGTGTGTTTGTTCACCGTAATAAAGGGCTTCGTTTGCTACCCAATTCTGCTATCCTGCGCCTGACTTCCCTGCAGCCAGTTACGCATACGTTACAGAATTCCACACCGGAGTATGGAGTCAGCAGGAGCAGGTACCTCTGGTAGCGGAGTCGAGGAGCGCGTCCGGGAACACACGGTGTTGATTCACCATCTCGGCGCCGCCATGGACCGCGTCCTCCAGACGATGGACCACTGGGAGAGACAGAGTCCCTCCAGCTCCCCCACCAGCACAACAGGGGTCTCCACTACTCACTCCCTCCACACCCAGTTCCAGTGGGATTCGTCCTGCACTTCCCAGGGAGTATGATGGGACGGCCGCACGCTGCCAGGGTTTCCTTCTGCATCTGGATTTATATCTGGCGACCGTCCTCCCGGCTCCCTCAGGCTGTGAGAGGGTGTCCGCCCTCGTCTCGTGCCTCTTGGGGAAAGCCCTGGAGTGGGCCAACGCTGTGTGGAGAGAAGGAGATGCGGCGCTGGAACACTTCGAGGACTTCACCCGAACGTCTCTTCCACCTGAGGCAGGGGACGAGGAGCGCGCAGGAGTTCGCAATGGACTTTCGGACCCTGGCCGCCGGCGCGGGATGGAACGACAGGGCCCTGATCGATCACTATCGCTGCAGTTTGCGCGAGGACGTCCATCGGGAATTGGCCTGCAGGGACACCACCCTCACCTTTGACCAGCTGGTGGACCTGTCCATTCGGCTGGATAACCTGCTGGCTACCCGCGGACGTTCAGAGCGGGATCTGTCGGTTCCATCCCCCAGCACCACCGCTCCGATACCCATGGAGCTGGGAGGTGCTGCCCTCAGGGAAACCGGAGAAGGTTCCTTCACGTGCACCATCTGTGGCCGCAGAGGTCACACTGACGGTCCGTGTTGGGTTGGTTCCTCTGGGGGTCGAGGCAGCAGGCAGGGCACTCTGGCGTCACCCCAGGTGAGCCGGCACCATTCTCACCCAGAGCCCTCTGTTGCACACCTGTTTTTGTATGTTACTTTTCCTGAGTTTCCCCCGCATTCCCAGCATAAGGCGCTCGTCGATTCAGGCGCGGCTGGGAATTTCATAGACAGATCATTCACCCATAGTTTAGGGATCCCTGTTGTTCCAGTGGCTATGCCCTTCCCAGTTCACGCCTTAGACAGTCGACCATTAGGGTCAGGGTTGATTAGGGAGGCCACCGCTCCTCTGGACATGGTGACGCAAGGAGGTCACAAGAAGAGAATCAGTCTCTTCCTCATTGACTCTGCTGCGTTTCCCGTGGTGCTAGGCCTACCCTGGTTAGCCTGTCATGACCCCACTGTTTCATGGCAATGGAGGGCTCTCACGGGGTGGTCGCGAGAGTGCTCGGGGAGGTGTTTAGGGGTTTCCGTTGGTGCTACTATGGTGGAAAGTCCAGACCAGGTCTCCACCGTGCGCATTCCCCCTGAATATGCCGATTTGGCTCTCGCCTTCTCCAAAAAGAAGGCGACTCAATTACCACCCCATCGTCGGGGGGATTGTACGATAAATCTCCTGGTAGACGCCGCACTTCCCAGGAGTCACGTGTATCCCCTGTCACAGGTGGAGACGGCAGCTATGGAAACATATGTCGCCGAATCCCTGCGTCAGGGGTTCATTCTGTCCTCTAATTCACCCGCCTCCTCAAGTTTCTTTTTTGTGAAGAAGAAGGAGGGAGGTCTGCGCCCGTGTATTGACTATCGAGGTCTAAACCAGATCACTGTGAAGTACAGTTACCCGCTACCTCTCATAGTCACAGCGATTGAGTCAATGCACGGGGCGCGTGTCTTCACCAAACTACATCTCAGGAGCGCTTACAACCTGGTGCGTATCCGGGAGGGAGACGAGTGGAAGACGGCGTTCAGTACTACCTCAGGGCATTATGAGTACCTCGTCATGCCGTACGGGTTGATGAATGCTCCATCAGTCTTCCAAGCCTTTGTAGACGAGATTTTCAGGGACCTGCACGGGCAGGGTGTAGTGGTGTGTATTGATGACATTTTGATATACTCCGCTACATGCGCCGAGCATGTGTCCCTGGTGCGCAGGGTGCTTGGTCGACTGTTGGAGCATGACCTGTACGTCAAGGCTGAGAAATGCCTGTTCTTCCAGCAGTCCGTCTCCTTCCTAGGGTACCGAATTTCCACCTCAGGGGTGGAGATGGAGAGTGACCGCATTTCAGCCGTACATAATTGGCCGACTCCCACCACGGTAAAGGAGGTGCAGAGGTTTCTAGGGTTTGCCAATTACTACCGAAGGTTTATCCGGGGTTTTGGTCAGGTAGCGGCTCCCATTACCTCACTGCTGAAGGGGTCCCGGTACGTTTGCAGTGGTCGGCTGAGGCGGACAGGGCTTTTGGTCACCTGAGGTCTCTGTTTACCTCGGCTCCCGTGCTGGCCCATCTGGATCCCTCTGTGGCGTTCACAGTGGAGGTGGACGTGTCCGAGGTTGGGATAGGAGCCATGCTCTCTCAGCGCTCGGATACGCCACCGAAACTCCGCCCCTGTGCCTGCTTCTCGAGGAAGCTCAGCCCGGCGGAGCGAAACTATGACGAGGGGGACCGGGACCTGTTGGCTGTCGTCAAGGCTTTGAAGGCATGGAGACATTGGCTTGAGGGGACTAAACACCCTTTTCTCATCTGGACTGACCACCGCAATCTGGAGTACATCCGGGCAGCGAGGAGACTGAACCCTCGTCAGGCACGGTGGGCCATGTTTTTCACACGTTTTGTTTTCACCCTTTCTTACAGACCAGGTTCTCAGAACGTGAAGGCAGACGCACTGTCCCGGCTGTATGACACAGAGGAGCGGCCCATGGATCCCACCCCCATACTCCCGGCCTCCTGCCTGGTGGCGCCGGTAATGTGGGAGCTGGACGCGGACATTGAGCAGGCGTTACGTGCAGAGCCCGCTCCCCTCCAGTGTCCCGCTGGGCGTCTGTACATTCCGTCTGCTGTCCGTGACCGGCTGATCTATTGGGCCCACACGTCACCCTCCTCTGGTCATCCAGGCATCGGTCGGACGGTGCGCTGTCTGAGTGGGAAGTACTGGTGGCCCACTTTGGCTAAGGACGTGAGGGTTTATGTTTCCTCCTGCTCGGTGTGCGCCCAGTGTAAGGCTCCTTGGCACCTGCCCAGAGGTAAGCTACACCCCTTACCCGTTCCACAACGGCCTTGGTCGCACCTGTCGGTCGATTTCCTTACCGAACTTCCTCCCTCACAGGGTAACACCACGATCCTGGTCGTTGTGGATCGTTTTTCTAAGTCCTGCCGTCTCCTTCCTCTGCCCGGTCTCCCTATGGCCCTACAGACTGCGGAGGCCTTGTTTACACACGTCTTCCGGCACTACGGGTGCCTGAGGATATAGTGTCTGATCGGGGTCCCCAGTTCACTTCGAGGGTCTGGAGCGCGTTCATGGAACGTCTGGGGGTCTCGATCATCCTTACCTCGGGTTTTCACCCCGAGAGTAACAGGCAGGTGGAGAGAGTTAACCAGGATGTGGGTAGGTTTCTGAGGTCTTATTGCCAGGACCGGCCGGGGGAGTGGGCGGCGTTCGTGCCCTGGGCAGAGATGGCCCAGAACTCGCTCTGCCACTCCTCCACTAACCTCTCCCCCTTCCAGTGCATACTGGGGTACCAGCCGGTTCTGGCGCCTTGGCATCAGAGTCAGATCGAGGCTTCTGCGGTGAACGACTGGTTCAGGCGCGCGGAGGGGACATGGGACGCCGCTCATGTTCACCTTCAGCGGGCCGTGCTGTGCAAGAATTCCAGCGCAGACCGTCACTGCAGTGAGGCCAGGTCTGGCTCTCGACCCGAAACCTGCCCCTCCGCCTGCCCCGCCGGAAGCTGGGGCCACGGTTTGTGGGGCCATTTAAAGTCCTGAGGAGACTGAACGAGGTTAGTTACAGGTTACAGCTTCCCCCCGATTACCGTATTAACCCCTCGTTCCATGTGTCTCTCCTCAGGCCGGTGGTGGCTGGCCCGCTCCAGAAGTCTGAGGTGCGGGAGGTTCCTCCGCCCCCTCTGGACATCGAGGGGGCCCGGCGTATTCCATTCGCTCCATACTGGATTCGAGGCATCGGGCGAGGGGCCTTCAGTACCTCGTGGAGTGGGAGGTGTACGGGCCGGAGGAGAGATGCTGGGTTCCGGTGGAGGACGTGTTGGACCCTTCACTGCTGCAGGAGTTCCACCGTCTCCATCCGGATCGCCCTGCACCTCGCCTTGCCTCGACACCTCGCCTCGGATCATCCCCGAGGCCGGTGTCAGCGAGCTGCTGGAGCCGCGCATCAAGGTGGGGTACTGTCACGACTCCCGCCGAAGTCGGTCCCTCTCCTTGTTCGGGCGGTGTTCGGCGGTCAACGTCACCGGTCTTCTAGCCATCGCGCTCCACCTTTCATTTTCCATTTGTTTTGTCTTGTTTTCCCGCACACCTGGTTCACGTTCCCTCATCAGACTGAATGTATATTACCCTCTCTTTCCCCCATGTCTGTGTGTGGAATTGTTTGTTGTTACGTGTATGTGCACGTCAGACTGGTTTGCGCCGGGTTATGTCTACCCGTATTTGTTTAGTGTTCTTGGTGCCGTGTGTTTGTTCGCCGTAATAAAGGGCTTCGGTTGCTACCCAATTCTGCTCTCCTGTGCCTGACTTCCCTGCAGCCAGTTACGCATACGTTACAGAATTCCACACCCGAGTATGGAGTCAGCAGGAGCAGGTACCTCTGGTAGCGGAGTCGAGGAGCGCGTCCGGGAACACACGGTGTTGATTCACCATCTCGGCGCCGCCAGGTTACTTAGTTTAGCTAGTTTAGTTTATCTTAGTGTAGCTTGGTGTAGGTCAGAGGTGGTCGTACTGTACCTCCAGCTTGATCACCCTGCTGTCCAGGACGTTCTTGTCTGCTGTGGGGGTGCAGTAGGTCTGCAGCATGTGGCTGGTGTCGGCCACCCAGTTCTGCAGCTCCTTCAGCCCCTGGGAGAACAGCTGGTGCTCGGTGACAATCCGGTCAATACGGGAAGCCTTCTCCTGTGGGATCACACAGCACAGCACACAAGTCAGCCTCTGTGTGTTCATTCATGTGCACACTCATGACAAATTCAACTTAAAGCGAACCTGGGGTTTGTGTATGCAAATAACAACGGGCTACAATCCAGTATGGAAGAAAAGAAGAGCAGTAGTAATTTTGCCAGCAAAAATTTAAATTCAGTATTAGCAGTATTAAAGTGTTAGCAATTCAGCATTACCTCAAAACGAATTAGTATCAAACATAATTACGTTTACAATGGTACAGTATTTCATTCTACAGATATAAGATTGTAAATTCATTGATTATCTACGCAATTTTAACTGGAGTGGTAAGCTCCAGACAAACACATTCTAGTGCCTCCTCCCTGCCCTCTTGCAGGTGGACAGGCTGGCAGGCAGGCAGACATTAGTTACCTTGGTCAGGTTGGTTAGAGCTAGGTACTGTGCAGAGAGCTGTGAGACACGGTGGACAAAGCCCTTTCCAGCCGCGTGTCCGTCCCACAGTAGCTGGGCCTTCTCTTTGAGCCTGATCAGCTGAACCTCTTGAGAGGCTAACTCCTCGAGCACAGACTGCAAGGGCACAAGCAGGTTATGACCGAGACAGAGGCATGCAAGCCAACACACAGACAGTTAGCTAAGTTAACATAGACACTTAGAAACCAGACATTGAAGAAGGAGATTTGGTCAATGTTATGACCATGAAATACTGTCATGAAATGGAAATCCAAAGGTTAGAAAACACCGCAGACAAAGATGTTTGATGCAAGCATTTGAACAGGGTTGTCAACTGTAAACTCTGCAAACAGTTATTCTTTACTCTGCAGTGAACACACATACAGCAGAATCATTTGAAAATAGATAGAGTAGATGGCAGGGCAGAGATGAGCAGTTAGCAGTTATGATAAGCTTTAACAATGCAATGCGGAACTCCATCGGTGACTATGATTAACTGTGACAGAGCTGAAATGGTGAGCTTCTGTAATGGCTGGTGCCTGGCAGGGCTGGGTGGATGGTGGGATGATGGGAACAGTTATGGTGATAGCGGTTTATGAAGTGACATAATGACACAGGCTGAGCCACGTATACCTGCAGCTTGTGCAACTCCTGCTTTTTAGCTGTGAGGTCGTGGAGTCGTGTGCTGCTCTCCTGTACAGCAACCTCTGTCCCGTGCAGCCACACCTGAAGGGGCTCCGCACTCGCCTCAAAGTCCTTCATCTGAGACTGGAGGTTCTGAAACATAGAAGTGAAACGAACACACCTTCTGATACACAATTCAAACCAGAGGTTTCAGCGCCACACAAATTGATAAAATGCTTCCTCTCAAGATACAGTAAAGTACACTGAGTGTGAGATAATTTTTTTAAACAAAGTGAATAGATTACACATTATCATCAGAAAGGATTCACACGCTGTACTGTACATAGATTGATTACCTGTAATGCAGTCTCCCTCTGGTGCAGGTTGGACATCAGAGTCTTCCAGTCCTCTCTGGCACTGCTAATCTTGGCCCGGACAGCGTCCACTCGGTCTTTGGCAGCAATACTGACCACCAGCTCACCACTTAGCACCACAGCATTCAGCTTGGAGTGGCCCTGTTCCCTGTCACTCAGGAACTCCTTTGGGGTGGAGACAGAAGTCAAGAGATGAGATGCATACTTTAAAACAGAATGTCCACCGAAATCAAATGTGCTTGCAAGGACAAATATGTTCCAAGGACAAAAGGTTTCCTGAACAAAGATAAGAAGTACTTTTACTGGAGAATATCCATTGAAGAACTCATCAATCAAACGTAAAATCTATTTATAAAGCCCTTTTTACATCAGCAGAAGTCACAAAGTGCTTATACAGAAACTCAGCCTAAAACCCCAAAGAGCAAGCAATGCAGATGTAGAAGCATGGTGGCTAGAAAAAACTCCCTAGAAAGGCAGGAACATAGGAAGAAACCTAGAGAGGAACCAGGCCCTGAAGGGTGGCCAGTCCTCTTTCTGGCTGTGCCAGGTGGAGATTATAAGAGTTCATGGCAATTAAGGCCAGATCGTTCTTCAAGATGTTCAAACGTTCATAGATGACCAGCAGGTTCAAATAATAATCAGTGGTTATAGAGGGTGCAACAGGTCAGCACATGTAGGAGTAAATGTCAGTTCGCTTTTCATAGCTGAGCATTCAGAGGTCGAGAGAGAGAGAGAGAGAGAGAGAGAGAGAGAGAGAGAGAGAGAGAGAGAGAACTGATGGACTAGGCTTGATTTTGAGTCCAGGGAAACTGGCCCTTAGTGTACCTGTATCTTCTGCAGGCTGGAGGAAGCCTCGCCGAGGTTCTGAGGCACGTCAAAGCACTTGGCTGTGATGATCTTGGCGTTAACCAGCCACTGCTGGAACTCTCGGAAAGTGGCACGAAACCGCTGCTCCAGAAGCTTCTCTTTGCTCTGGCATTCTCTGGAGGCCTGCAGGCTCAGACTAGGAGGGAGAAGAGAGGACCAGATACAACTACTTTTACACGGCACCTACAGGGCGGTATTCTGACTTGAGATCTCATTCTGCACACGTAACTTTCTGTGCAAGTCTCCCATTGACATCAGTGAATGGTTTGCGTGAATGTTTGAGTATAGTAAGAATCCTCCATCCTGGTGCTGACTGACTCACCTGTTGTACTCCTTGATGAGGGAGGACACTCTCTCTGACTGAGTGCCCAGGTCCCTGGAGAACCGCCATAGGTCATTGAGCTGGGACTTCAGACTGTCTGACATGGGCTCCACTTTAACCAGGCCATCCAGAGTGTCCTGGGTGGCACACACACACAATGAGAATATGCTTTAGAGGAGAAGGAATGGAGGATTGTGAATGCCTGAGTATATGGCGATTTTGGGTATTTCACTTTCACTTTGAAAAGTCAACACTCATTATAACTATTACGGATCCTTCCTTTATTGTTGCATTCCGCTTTGGCAGTGCATCAATACTTGAACAATATATATACCGTAATTTCCGGACTATTAAGCGCACCTGAATATAAGACGCACCCACTGAATTAAAAAAAAAATATTATGTTGAACATAAATAAGCCGCACATGTCTATAAGCCGCAGGTGTCTACCGGTACATTGAAACAAATGAACTTTACACAGGCTTTAACGAAACACGGCTCGTAACAAAAATAAATAGGCTTTAACGAAACACGGCTTGTAACAAAAATAAATAGGCTTTAACGAAACACGGCTTGTAACAAAAAAATAATAATTAGCAGTAAACAGTAGCCTACCAAGAGAGTCATTGGTCACTATCTTCCTCCTCCTGTGCACTGAAACCATCTCCTTCGGTGTCAGAGTTGAATAGCCTCAGAATTGCTTCATCCGATATTGGATCATAGTCGCTCTCGTCACTTTCATCCGGAGGCAAATCCAACGCTGAGCCCTCTTCAACACTCAGCAGTCCAGCCTTTCGAAACCGGTTGATGATAGTGGATTTTTTGACAATGCTCCACGCTGTCAGGACCCACTGGCAGACTTGACCATAAGTTGCTCTTCGCATGCGGCCCGTTTTAGTGAAGGATTTCTCCCCACTTGTCATCCAAGCCTCCCGCTGAACACGGAGCGCCACCTTAAATGCACGATTTACACTGATGTCGAGTGGCTGCAAATACTTTGTTGTGCCCCCAGGAATCAGGGTGACAAAATGACTACCGTAATCAGAATGATGGGAAGTTTGAGAGCGCTCGATTTAATCTAAACAGTAAACAAAAAAGTTGTTTGACCGTAACCCGTTCGGCAATTTCATTGGTCTAATGAAAGCTTCATGCCGCCAAAAAACTGAGCACGTCACAGAATGTGTTTTTTTTGAAAAAATAAATTGAAAGTGGGAAAAATCCATATATTAGCCGCGTCATTGTTTAAGCCGCGAGGTTCAAAGCCTGGGAAAAAAGTTGCGGCTTATAGTCCGGAAATTACGGTATATATATAAGAATACCTGCAAAGAAGCCTTACTTTTGCAATCTGCCAGCCCTGCACAGCCTCCTCCCCACTGTTTTTCCCCTCGGTCTGAGAGAGTCTGTCTCTCCACTCCTGCAGCTGACTGCTAAACTCCTGCAGGTCCTGCTCCAGCTGAGCAGCCAAGCAGTTAAACTCCTGCTCTGAACTGGCAATCTGAGAGAGCGCAGTCTCCAGGCCTGCCCTGGTCTGCAGTGCCCCACGCTCCCAGTGCTCCCAGGCAGACAGCAGGGCTGCCTCCTCCCTCTCCACTGCCTCGAAGCCCCCGGAGCCCGTGTGGTCCCTCGCTGCAGCCCCACAACGCTGCACCCGGCTGAGACGCTCTCGGCCACACTGCCTGGAGTCTATCAGCTCCTGGATTGGAACATTTGAACAAGAAGCATTCAACTGTTACTGTTCCTGCCAACTACTCTCCATTTGTCACTATGATGTTCTATAGAGGCTTAGACAGAGAGACATACTTATCCTTACGGGAGGGTAAAATTGATTTACGTTTTTGCACATGCCTAATCTCTAATGATTACTTTGATGTGTCAATGATGTGTCAACAAGGTGTTTATATTGTATGTGATGATTGAAGATCCTCACCCAAACTTTGGCGAGCTTCCTCTTTACGGAGGTGGAGTCTCCTGACAGATCCGACCAGCGTTGGAGCTCCTCCCTGGCAGAGGTCAGCCAATCATTGAAGTCCCTCACCGCTTCCAAGTAGTGCTCATGCTCTGTCACTATGTTCTCCATGGCGTGAACCTTACCCTGAGGGGTGGACGGCAGACAGAGACTGAGTTAGGCTGTGTCAGATTTACACATAAGAGTACACTGTGAACAAAGACTGGATATTGTCTTGATGCATTAACATCAATGCAAGTCGATTACAACGATGGATTGAGGCTAATAACACAAACAGATCGTCAGACTTGACCTGAATGTACTTATGTAGTTATTAGATGTAGTTATTATACAAAGGAGAGAAGCATGTATCTAACTGCCATCCTTTAGGAGCAAGGCTTGATTACCTTGACGACAGCGGTGATATCAGCAAAGTGCGCATTAAGCTCCATTCTCTGCTCTGGTCCGAAGGCCTGGTTGCCTGTCTTCTCATGCAGCTCTGCAGCCTTCTCTGTCAGCCTGGCCAGTGGTGCTGTATGAGCCTCCACGTCAGCCTGCAGGGCTCTGAGACGCTCCAGGAGAGAAGCCTTTTCCTTCAGGCCTGGCTGCTGGGCCAGCGCCAGACCCACCTACATTTACATTGACATTTGAGTCACCTAATACACGCTCTTATCTTGAGAAACGTACATGCAGTGCATTCAAGTAAGGAAGGTAAAACAACCACATCTCAATCAATAAAGTATTTAAAATAGCCGATATATGCTAAATCAGTGGTAGTAAGAAAAGATAAGTCGAGGATTCTGAGATAATTGGCTTTAATGTTCCGAACCCTCATTGGTTTGAATGGTGTCAGCAATTTATATCTTGTATTATTTTGAACTTAACATGAATTGGGGTATTTTTAGTACTATATGGTATACAACATTGAAGAGAACAAGGCAATGTCAATAACTCGATTTTGACAAAACTTCTGATAGAACCTTATAGTCCCAATCTCTCGAAGTGTGCACAGCTGAATCTCACCTCCTGCTCTACAGACTCCATCCACTGCTGCAGCTGACCCTTACTCTCCTGGTAGCTACTCCACAGGGCCACCGTCCACTCCAGACGACTGGGTTGGTCAACACAAACAAACAAAAAAACACAAGCACACACACACAGATTAACACACAGAGACGTGGAAGATTGGAGCATACTTACGGGGTAGTGAGAAGCTTGTTATACACATAACATCATGTTTTGTGCTACTCCAAACTGCAGCAAGAGATTCACTGTAGTTTTATTGGGGTAAACGGGCAGCGTACCGTACCTGTGACAACTCATGGAGGTCATGAGCATGTTGGCCCAGGCGTCCTTCAGGTTCTGTAACTGGGAGCGGATGGCCTCCTGTCCCTCCACACTGTTGTGCTTCAGGACCTGCTCGCCCTTCCCTACCGCCATGTTCAGCTTCACTTCGCCCTCGCCCTTCATCAGCAGGATGTCCTGGAACACACATGGAGGAAGAGCAAAGCAAACTTTATTTAGACTTGTTGAAGACTTGTTCAACATCCATGTAGACCATTTCCTCCTTGAAACATTGACCTTCCATGGCTCGTGTTATCCCAAAGTAGTGGTTCTCAACCTGGGGTACTAGTACCCCTGGCGGTACCTGGCCTGTCCACAAGGGGGTACTTGGGAGGACTCATAAGAACATAGGCTAATGATTAGTTGCACATGAGGTACTTGAGGTAAATGTAATAAGGGGTACAGTAACCAACAAATATTAAGAATGATAGCCCCTGAATTAAGGTCTCTATCATGGATACATCAGCTTCAGTTTGTCATGTTGTCTGACCTGTACAAGTCCCAGCCTCTTCTCCAGCTTCTCCTTGTTCCCCAGTGTACTGTTGAGGCTCCCTAGTCGTTCCTGTACACCGTTCAGCCAGGACCAGGTGCTCTGCAGGGTCTCCTCAAATGCTTGCTGTTCCTGTAGGGTCATCTGGCAGCTCCGCAGCTTCTCCCTCACCCTCCGCAGCAGACCTTGGTGCTGAGACTGCAGCCCCGCAGCCGCCCGCGTCTCGCCACCGTCGCCCCGTCCACCTTCGTTCAGGGCCTGCGACTCCTGACACAGTCGCTCGAACGAGTCCCTTTCTTTGAGCACGTCCTGGTGGTATCCTTCCACCCTCTCCAGTGTTGCCTTCTCAGGATCCCTGTGTTTCTCCTCAGGCAGCTCTGTGTTCAGCCTCTGCTCCATGTGCTCCAGCCAGCGCTTCAGCCTCTTCAGACGACTCTCAAACCTGACAGACAGAGATATATCACCTTGTCACAGTCACAGACTCATACACATCTGTGACTGTATTCCTGAGGCCTACTCCTGGGCTCCAAGGCTGCATCTCAATATTCTAAAGTTCTACCTCTAGAAGTTGATTTTCCCCCATCTGTACTGAAAGAACAGTATAGGCCTGGATAAGTGAAGATGAGGGAAAAGAGAGGAAGTCTCTTTATATTATTGAGATCCATCCCAAGTATCTCTTACCCATTTAGTTGTGCAGTGCTGTCCTCCAGGGCCTGTTGGTTGAGTCTACACTGCTCTACGAAGCGGTCCCAGTCCTGCTGGATGGAGGAGAGGTGCTGCTGCACCTGGCCAGCGCTGGCCTTAGGGAGATGGAGAAGGAGCTTCTCCCCTTCCTCACACACCTGGGTCAGACGCACCTCCCCTTCCTCCACACGCTCCAGAGCCCCCTAAATGATATGAGGACACATCTTTATACTGTATGTGACAGGGCAACACTTGCACAAGTAATTAACTGTTTAACTGCCAGTTTCCAGGGCACAGATTTAGTCTAGCCCTGGACTAAAAAAAGCAGACTCAATGGAAAATGTTCATTTTACTCCAGGGCTAGTCTTAATCTGCGTCCGGGGAAACCTACTTAAAGAGATTGAGGATTAATGGTATAGTTAAGGGTTGTATGGGTTATATGTTGTGTTTGGACTGTACCTTTAGCTTCTGGAGTTTGCGCTCCACGATGCTAGTGTCTCCTGATCGGTCAGAGCACTCCTTCACTACCTCCCTCTGCCCAGACAGCCAGCTGTGGAACTCCCGAACCAGGTCTACAGAACAAGAGAGACAGAGATTATCATCATCCTCGTCATGGTTGTAGAATATTGCAGAATAGAATACAGTAGTGTAGTGCAGAATAGATAAATCGATAGATCAATCAATCGATCCATCGATTCAGTCCTTCTCACCATTGAAGTGTTTTTGCAGGCCGTGCTGCAGGGAGGCCAGGGTCCTGGAGCAGAGCTGGTTGACAAACTCGTAGCTCTTGATGAGGTCAGTGAGGGCACTGCCCAGCCCAGCCAGCTCCTCAGAAGGGTACTTCCGACACAGAGTGTTCAGGCTCTCCCTGGTAGAATCTATGCTGCCTTGCTGGTTCTGAAGGTCCTTCTGGAGGTCCTGTCATGCAATTCACACACATATGAGTTCTACACCTACAGCAATAATAATATACCGAATAACAAGTGTGAGTGCTCAGAAAAATAACTTAGTCAGGATCTCCTGGAAAGAGGTAAAGGCCTTGCACAGAAAATAGTGAAGTGGAGCGCCATGGTGGATTCCCTATGCTCACAAGAGGGCCAAGGGCCAAGTCAGGTACGTTCTCAGGTAAAAGCTGTTTCAATTCAACGTCTACCTACCTTGACTCTGCAGATGTCCTCTGGGTCAGAGCCAATCGGTGAACTCATCAGGGATTGCTCCATGCTCTTAAGCCAATCAGACATCTGAGTAATGTAGTCCTCTAGCTGCTTCCTCTGGGAGCTGAAGTCCCGGAGGTTTCCCCTGGCCTGCTCACACAGCTTCTGCACCTGGCTCATCTTCTTCCTCAAGTCTGCTTCCAGCACCTGATACAAACATACAGAAGATCTTTAGCTCCCTTCTGAAGTTGTATGGGGCAAACCGACTGAGCACGAGTTTCCCAAAATGTTTGTAGCACTATTGTTCATTCAATGCCTACCAATGGACTTCAAATAATCTTAGTTCTACAAAGGTTTTAGGAAACTCACAATGTGTCAGTTAGTTCAAAAGTTTCCTTTAACATACATAACTTTTCAAAAGCTATAGATGTCTGGGCTTCAAAAAAATCATGCGCAATACCTGTAGTTTGGATGGAGTTTCCTGGCTACGGCTAAGATGCTTCAGTTCTGACACTTTCCCTTGCAGGTTTACAAGCTTGTGCTCGTTTTTTCCCATCTCCATCTATGCATAGGGAACATTTTAGAAAATTTGATTTCATTTATATGTTTGAGCATTTGGGATTTGCAGGAATTAAAGGATTGGATGATTCGTGGATTTGGGATGCAGTATCTTAAAAATGTATTGAGTCAAACTGATTGGATAGAATCATTTAACAGACAACTTTAGCTCCGTCATTCTCCCGTTTTCCTTAAGGGTTGTAGAAGAAACATCTTACTGTATATCTGTGTCTGGTGTGTCTCAATGCATCATACCTGTAATGCAGAGAGTTTGGTCTCCATCCTCTGACTGTCGTTGAGGTTGTTCAGGCTCTCACTGAGTTCCATCACAGAGTTGGTTGTCCATCCCTCGATCTCCTCACTGATTTGGCGTACATCTTCCCATAACGCCAAGCTCTGGATCAGATGTTCAATGTTGTCTTCAACCCTCTCCGACACCTGTAATGTAAAGGGACAAAATCAACCTCTGTAAATTCACAAAATTGTGGAGGCAAAATAAATCACGGAAGACCAAGGAACACCTGAAGAGGATCTGTACAAACAGATATGGACAAACTGAAATACTCATGGAAGGAACTTGAGGGAACTTGAGAAACTGTCCCAAAACAGAATGCTGTGGAGAACATTTGGGGATCACCAATGCTCCTCACGGTCAGATAAAAAAGGTCAAATCAAGACTCCAATAGAACTACTGTATCACTACTGTACCTCTTGTTTTTTATTCAATTCAATTCAAAATACTGAATATCCCACAAGGGGCAATGATGTAGGCTGGCATGCAGGTACATAAAAACAACATATAACAATGAACATACAGCACAGCAACAACACACCAATAGTGGATGACCTAAACTCCTCATGGCAAGACTGGAAATGTAGACTTACATCGAGCCACTGGTCCACCAGTGTCTCCATGTCCTTCCTCATTAGCTGGGTCTCACAGTCTGAGATCTTTTTCAGCTCACTCAACAGCTGCTTCCCTTTAGTGGAAAACTGGTCGAGCTCACTCTGCCTGGCTGACGTCTCCGCCTTCGCTGCTTCATGCTGCACACATGAAGAAGAGAACGAAGAGCAACAAAAACTTTTATTTTGAAGTGATTACTTCTATTTTTGAAGTTCACTGTAGCAGCATAGTAGCAATAAGAAGATACTAGCTAGTAACAGTGTACTAATGTTTCACCCACAGTTCTGGGTGACTTTAACCTCCCCACGTCTACTTTTGACTCATTGCTCTCTGCCTCCTTCTTTCCACTCCGCTCCTCTTTTGACCTCACCCTCTCACCTCCCCCCTACTCACAAGACAGGCAATACGCTTGACCTCATCTTTACTAGATGCTGTTCTTCCACTAATCTCATTGCAACTCCCCTCCAAGTCTCCGACCACTACCTTGTATCCTTTTCCCTCTCGCTCTCATCCAACACTTCTCACTCTGCCCCTACTCGGATGGTATTGCGCCGTCCCAACCTTCGCTCTCTCTCTCCCGCTACTCTCTCCTCTTCCATCCTATCATATCTTCCCTCTGCTCAAACCTTCTCCAACCTATCTCCTGATTCTGCCTCCTCAACCCTCCTCTCCTCCCTTTCTGCATCCTTTGACTCTCTATGTCCCCTATCCTCCAGGCCGGCTCGGTCCTCCCCTCCTGCTCCGTGGCTCGACGACTCATTGCGAGCTCACAGAACAGGGCTCCGGGCAGCCGAGCGGAAATGGAGGAAAACTCGCCTCCCTGCGGACCTGGCATCCTTTCACTCCCTCCTCTCTACATTTTTCTCTTCTGTCTCCGCTGCTAAAGCGACTTTCTACCACTCTAAATTCCAAGCATCTGCCTCTAACCCTAGGAAGCTCTTTGCCACCTTCTCCTCCCTCCTGAATCCTCCTCCCCCCCATTCCTCCCTCTCTGCGGATGACTTCGTCAACCATTTTGAAAAGAAGGTCGACGACATCCGATCCTCGTTTGCTAAGTCAAACAACACCGCTGGTCCTGCTCACACTGCCCTACCCTGTGCTTTGACCTCTTTCTCCACTCTCTCTCCAGATGAAATCTCGCGTCTTGTGACGGCCGGCCGCCCAACAACCTGCCCGCTTGACCCTATCCCCTCCTCTCTTCTCCAGACCATTTCCGGAGACCTTCTCCCCTACCTCACCGCGCTCATCAACTCATCCTTGACCGCTGGCTACGTCCCTTCCGTCTTCAAGAGAGCGAGAGTTGCACCCCTTCTGAAAAAACCTACACTCGATCCCTCCGATGTCAACAACTACAGACCAGTATCCCTTCTTTCTTTTCTCTCCAAAACTCTTGAACGTGCCGTCCTTGGCCAGCTCTCCTGCTATCTCTCTCAGAATGACCTTCTTGATCCTAATCGGTCAGGTTTCAAGACTGGGCATTCAACTGAGACTGCTCTTCTCTGTGTCACGGAGGCTCTCCGCACTGCTAAAGCTAACTCTCTCTCCTCTGCTCTCATCCTTCTAGACCTATCTGCTGCCTTTGATACTGTGAACCATCAGATCCTCCTCTCCACCCTCTCCGAGCTGGGCATCTCCGGCGCGGCCCACGCTTGGATTTCGTCCTACCTGACAGGTCGCTCCTACCCGGTGGCGTGGCGAGAATCTGTCTCCGCACCACGTGCTCTCACCACTGGTGTCCCCCAGGGCTCTGTTCTAGGCCCTCTCCTATTCTCGCTTTACACCAAGTCACTTGGCTCTGTCATATCCTCACATGGTCTCTCCTATCATTGCTACGCAGACGACACACAATTAATCTTCTCCTTTCCCCCTTCTGAGAACCAGGTGGCGAATCGCATCTCTGCATGTCTGGCAGACATATCAGTGTGGATGACGGATCACCACCTCAAGCTGAACCTCGGCAAGACGGAGCTGCTCTTCCTCCCGGGGAAGGACTGCCCGTTCCATGATCTCGCCATCACGGTTGACAACTCCCTTGTGTCCTCCTCCCAGAGTGCTAAGAACCTTGGCGTGACCCTGGGCAACACCCTGTCGTTCTCCACTAACATCAAGGCGGTGACCCGATTCTGTAGGTTCATGCTCTACAACATTCGCAGAGTACGACCCTGCCTCACACAGGAAGCGGCGCAGGTCCTAATCCAGGCACTTGTCATCTCCCGTCTGGATTACAACAACTCGCTGTTGGCTGGGTTCCCTGCCTGTGCCATTAAACCCCTACAACTCATCCAGAATGCCGCAGCCCGTCTGGTGTTCAACCTTCCCAAGTTCTCTCACGTCACCCCGCTCCTCCACTGGCTTCCAGTTGAAGCTCGCATCCGCTACAAGACCATGGTGCTTGCCTACGGAGCTGTGAGGGGAACGACACCTCCATACCTTCAGGCTCTGATCAGGCCCTACACCCAAACAAGGGCACTGCGTTCATTCACCTCTGGCCTGCTCGCCTCCCTACCTCTGAGGAAGCACAGTTCCCGCTCAGCCCAGTCCAAACTGTTTGCTGTTCTGGCACCCCAATGGTGGAACAAGCTCCCTCACGACGCCAGGACAGCGGAGTCAATCACCACCTTCCGGAGACACCTGAAACCCCACCTCTTTAAGGAATACCTGGGATAGGATAAAGTAATCCTTCTACCCCCCCCTTAAAAGATTTAGATGCACTATTGTAAAGTGGTTGTTCCACTGGATATCATAAGGTGAATGCACCAATTTGTAAGTCGCTCTGGATAAGAGCGTCTGCTAAATGACTTAAATGTAAAATGTAAATGTATATGAGAACTGAGATGAATGTCGTTATCCTAACCTTTGACAGTGCTCTCTTGGTCTCCTCATGGTCCTTAAGAGCAGAACCAATGTCAGCCACAGCCTCAGTGTTCTCTGTGATGGTTGTTATGGACGTCTTCAAGCTCTGGTACTCTCTCATCAGCTCCACCAGAACACTGCACTGCTCCTGTCTGCCAACAAACGTACAACTCTTTCTATAGGATTAATTTGTTGGGGGGGGGGGGGGTAGTGCTCTTAGATTTGAGTAAGTGTTCATATGGTCTCTTGGATGAGCAAGTTTTGCCATTCTTAAAGAGTCTGCTAATTATATGTCCCTGATTAGTTTAGAGACTTTGTGATAGTTTGGTCTTTATTCTATGTTATGTTATGCAGATGACAGAGACCTACGCACCTGTCAGTGATGAGTCTCTTGGTGTCCTCCCAGGTGGTTTCCAGGAGGCTGATTTCTCGGAGAACCTCCCCAGCCAGCTCGGCATCTCTCTGGGCTAGCTGCTGGCCCTTGTCCCTAAGCCACTGCTCCTCGTGTTGGTGAGACTGGAGCTCATCCTCCAGCTGGTTGAAGAACCGCAGCCTGGATACCACAGAGAACGAGAGAAGAGGGCATTTACAGTTAGCTATTCACAACTCACACATTAGAGCAGGGTTCCCCAACTGGGTTCCTGAATTTGGCCGTGGGTGATTTGATTTGGCCCCCCAAGTTTTCTGAGCAATGACAAAATAAGCAAATCAGCTCCAAGTGATTTTAATTTTGGAAACCTGTCCCAAAGTATTCCCACTCATAATAGAGGGGAAATACTACTGTATGTGATCTTATACAACGTAAGCAAGGTTTGAAAAGATTATGGTATAGTCAACTAGTATGTCTGTTTGGGATTCTTGTCAGTCTACAAATTATTAGGAATTATGTTCCGGCCCCCTGACCATCCGCTCAAGAAGAAAATCGACCCGCGGCTAAATCTAGTTAATGATCCCTGCATTAGAGAGTACTGAAGAGAGAGAGAGTAGCAGGGTATGGCCCAAAACCTAACTTGAGATCCAGTTGCATAACCATTGACATCAATGCATGATTTACACAGTCTTCCAAGTTAAACGTGTTAAATTTCATGTTTAAATTCTGCTCTTTGTGACACTAGCATTAAAATGTAGCTACCTCTGCTGCAGGGCAAGTGGGCTGGGTTCTCTGAGGCTCTGGTGGTCCGCCTTCTCCTCGATGTCCTCCACACTCTTCAGCAGCTGCTCTTTCCTCTGCCTGAAGGAGCTCCACAGCGCTCCCAAAGCCTCTGCCTCGCTTTGCTTGGTCCCCACCAGGTTCCTCACCATGTCTAGCTCTCCGCTGAGACCATCGGCCAGCACTCGGCACGACGTCCGGGTACCTCCCTCTGCAGTGCTGCTCACCACGTGGAGGTGGCCTTCAAATCAAATCAAAACTGTATTTGTATAACATGTCGTACAATGTAGCAATACAAAATGCAGGATAGCAATACAATTCAGAGGAACAAATACATCAAATAAATAATAGAAATTAAATAAATCATAAAAATACCTTTACAGAGGCTGCTGTCCAAGCTGGCTGCCAGGTTCTCCAGTCTGCTGATGTCTGGGACGATGGCCTCCAGTTCTCGCTGCAGCTCTTCCACCCGACCCCGGTCCCAGCTCCCTGCACTCTCCACCGTCTGCCTCAGGCCTCGTAGTACCCCTGCAGCTGCACCATGGGTCTGTAGGAAGTGTTTTTTTAACTCCAACATGTTAACCCCTTACACTCTATTTAACAACTTTTGAATGACTATCCCAAACCTTAACTCTTACCTTAACCCTGACCTTAACCTTACCCCTAAACCTAACCCTAACCATATTCCTATTTATTGAATGTTTACTTAAACAGGATTCAGCAACATCTGGGTACTCGGAAATGGTGACCAAGAAAGGAGGCAGGACTAAGGCAAGCTAGCCAGCCAAAGCTTACCTTAACATGTTGTCTGGTCATGTTGTAGGACCTATGGCCCCCTATTCAGCCTATATCTTACCTCCAGCAAGGCCTCTAGCTTCTCCAGGCAGTCCAGCCGGACTTCAGCCAGCTGCTGGGCCTCCAGGTAGGGCTGTAGGCAGCTCCCCTGTCTCCCCTGGAGGAGCTGAGCATCTTGGGGTTCACACGAAGCACACAGACCCTCTGTCTGAAGCTCCAGGCTCTCCCTCACACCGCTCTGCTTCTGAAGTGCAGCCAGAGTCTCCTACAGAAGACCATATAGGATGCAGAGGAGTAGGAAGAGGAGATGTCATATATAACACTGTTATTACAGATATCTTACAGTAGAAGAGACAAACAAAAAAAAACATTATTGACCAGTTGACCGTAGTTCGTACCTTGACTTGGGCCACAGCAGGCTGCAGGTCAGTGATGTTGACCTGGGAAGCTGAGTGTAGGTTGGAGAGGATTGTCTCACTCCACTGAGAAAACGTATGCAGGGCCTGGTCAAACTGCTCCACCTGGGACAGGTGGCTCTGGAGCTCCTGGATTCTGTACAGTATACGAATAACAGAAAAATCTATCAACTGTGTGCTGTGCATTACTAGTAAGACCTAATTATGTTGGAAATGTGATGTAACAAAACAGACTTGATTTGGAAGATGTACAGGATCCACCTGCCAACAATGACAGTCTGTAGTCAGTAGTGCACTACATAGTATAGTGAATTGGGTGCCATTTTGGAGGCAGCCTGATTGAATCAATGTGTTACTGCTGAACTGAGCGACAAACACACCATCTTCTGACTGACCTGTGAGGGATGAGTTCATTCTGGGAGCTCCATCTCTTCTTCAGCTGCTCCAGGTCCTCTCTAAGCTCCCTTGCCCGCTCCACTGGAGCAGTGGGGTACAGAGATGTTCCTAAGGTCACCAGGCCAGTGTGGAGGGGCTCCAGCAACACCACCTCATACTGCAAACCCTACAGAAGACAAGCTTTTGTTGAGCATCTACTCCAGCAAGCCTTTCAACAAAATGATTTCCCAGACAGAGATTAAATCTAGTCCTGGACCAATAAACCCTATTAATGGAGAATCTTCAGGCTTAATCTGTGTCTCGGAAACTGGCCCTAATTACATATGGAACCGTGTGCGGGATCAGTCCAGGAACATAAATTCAAAATGGATGAATTTACAGTACCTGCAAGTCTTGCAGTTCACTCTGTAGCTTTGTTTTATCTGCAGGCAGGCAATGGCTCTCAGGTTTGGATGTAGACTCACATCTCTCCAAGCAGGATATAAAGCTAGAACGATCCTTCTCATACCTGAAACAAAGTATCCACGTTTAAAGATCCAATGCAGACGTTTTTTATCTCAATATCAAATCATTTCTGGGTAACAATTAAGTACCCTACCATGATTGTTTTCAATTAAAATGGTCAAAAAGAAACAAAAATAGCTTCTTAGCAAAGATCAATTTTGTCAAGCAAGATTTTGCTAGGGCTGTCTGGGATTGGTCTGAGGTGGGAGGGGAAAAATGAAAAATAGATGTTATTGGCAGAGAGGTTTGGAACTCTCTTTCCTATTGGTCTAACAAATGTACCGCCTTTGTTAGACCAAAACAGGATGACATTTCAGGCAGTCTTTTCAAACAGCGCTTACACTAAAAGTGCATTATCATAATTTTCACAATTTCCTAGTATTATTCCAACCTAGGGCTGTGGTGGTCATGAAGTGCTGTCAGCCGGTGATTGTCAAGCAAATAACTGTCGGTCTCACGGTAATGGACCGTTACTTAACATAAACACATTTAGCATCTCCTGGCTTCCACAAGCCACTGATGCAGACTTTTGGAACATCTACATTTTAAAAGTCTAATAAATCCATGTAATATAGCCTACACCTTCACAATAAATTGATTATTTATTTTATACAGGTCTAAAGAAGCATGATATGAAGAAAATGTACTCTATTTCAGAAGAACATAATAGCATACTCTGATACTCTGAGTTATCCTTATGTTAGGTCCTGATCTGGCTATGCCAAACGGCTGAGGGCTAGACTAGTTAATTTAGCAGACAAGATTCGCTTTGAATTCATTATTTTATCATATGAATAATACAACTGAACAAAGCTGAATAAAATAGAAAGGATATTTTCTCCAAAGGATTTGAGGGAGTGCGCACATGCGGCTATTCTGTGTTGAGCGGTTAACAAAGAAATAGGTATTCCTATACGCTTAATGTAGAGTTATTAATGTAACTTTAGTTGTTCTACAAACGTTGGGCTATATGTTTTGATGTTTAATACATTGTAAGGCTGCATGATGAGACTCTAATGATGATTTGAAAAAAGTTGCTTGAAAGGCATGCGCTCTGCTTTGTTTTTTTGCGCAGGCTGTACACACTACATCAGTCACTCATTCACAATTTGACAAGCACTTGATAATGCCTAGAATTTCACGGCGGCATCCCCTTTGTGTGGCCATAATGCACCCTAAAAAAATGTATTCCTTTTGCTGCCAGTGGCCGCTGTGCGCTTCTCCCTGAGTGCTGCAGGCTCCATCATGTGATCGGGTCTTTCTCACAGGCTACAAGTGAAGACAGACACATTGGGGATGCAACTGCGCAAGCCCTTATCCAATTCCGAGGTGCATATTGAATATATTGTAAGAACTGTCCACATTTACTTTTCTTCAGCCAACAATATGAGTAGGCCTAACAAACAGCAAAAGCACTAGCCTATGTCAATCTACTCTTCCCCACAGAACAAAAGTTAACCTATTCTATTCTGTCCAAGAAATAATTATTCCAAACATAGTCTGGGACAGTTGTGGGATGCGATAGATCCCAAATTAATACAAGCACTAGCATCAAAAAAAAAAAATTTACGCAATGAGCCTGACACAACAGATCAGAACATTTAACTTCAAATGTTGATCAACTATTAGGCTATTTCTTCACATTATAAGCACAGCAATGCGCACATGGTAGTAGGCTATAAGTGCAAACGTTCCATTTGTGGAAAACACCATTATCAAAAGTGACAGCAAATGCAGTTATGCATGTAATGCTTTTATTAAAAAGGTGCATTTTTATGGTGAAAATTATCCTCCCCAAACTTGAAACTCACACGCTGCTTATGTATGCCACTTGGGCTCTACACCCCTTGTAAAGCGGATTAATGTGCTTAATTTTAAGAAGTTTTAAGATCCTTATTAAAACATATAGGCCTATGATTAGAAAAACACGGGGAAAAAAAGGTATTGTTTCTTATGCTGGGCGTAATTCACAACTGATAACATATAAGTGATAGGCTAATATTCTCACCCATCAGACTATTCTTAATTATTGTCTTTAGGTATACTAAATAATATATGTGTGAAATTTGTTTTGATTTAGAATGGACCATTATCATGCACCTGTATCGAAACAGGGTCAGCGGAAAAAATCCATGTCATCTATGTAATTAAATAGCGAATGGCGGATGCTTTTCCCCGTGGTTTATTTTCATGCTAGCCAGGTGGGCTATACTCCTGTTGTAAATATAAGTAATGTGCTTGATATTAGAAAAGTTGAGAAATAAATAAAGTAGGCCTAGTCTATAGAAAGCTGATCCTCCTATTTTTAGTAGAGGCCATCACTCTGTTTTCTCGCACAATTGCATAGCCTATATATTGCGCATCATGAGATCATGGGCTCTCATGAAGTGTTTGATTTGATTTTCGAATACATTTGCATCGACGTCAGAGTGATTAGAGGGACAATAGAGTGCTGAGTACCAGGCAGTTAGCAAGTTTGTTAAGTTACTAATGACCATCAGCAGCATCAGAGCTTGGAGAAGCCTAATTACTGTGAATAAACGGTCACATGGAATTTTACCTCCTTCATGACTCGTGACTGCCGGTGTGGCGGTAATACGGTCACTGCAGGAGCCCTATTCCAACCTCAGGGTGGAAATATATACAGTTGAAGTCGGAGGTTTACATACACTTAGTTTGGAGTCATTAAAACTCATTTTTCAACCACTCCACAAATTTCTTGTTAACAAACTATAGTTTTGGCAAGTCGGTTAGGACATCTACTTTGTGCATGACACAAGTCATTTTTACAACAATTGTTTACAGACAGATTATTTCACTTATAATTCACTGTATCACAATTCCAGTGGGTCAAAAGTTTACATACACTAAGTTGACTCTGCCTTTAAACAGCTTGGAAAATTCCAGAAAATGATGTCATAGCTTTAGAAGCTTCTGATAGGCTAATTGACATAATTTGAGTCAATTGAAGGTGTACCTGTGGATGTACTTCAAGGCCTACCTTCAAACGCAGTGCCTCTTTGCTTGACATCATGGGAAAATCTAAAGAAATCAGCCAAGACCTCAGAAAAAATATTGTATACCTCCAGTCTGGTTCATCCTTGGGAGCAATTTACGAACGCCTGAAGGTACCACGTTCATCTGTACAAACAATAATACGCAAGTATAAACACCATGGAACCACGCAGCCGTCAAACCGCTCAGAAAGGAGACGAGTTCTGTCTCCTAGAGATGAACGTACTTGCGAAAAGTGCAAATCAATCGCAGAACAACAGCAAAGTACCTTGTGAAGATGCTGGAGGAAACAGGTACAAAAGTATCTATATCCAGAGTAAAACAAGTCCTATATCAACATAACCTGAAAGACCGCTCAGCAAGGAAGAAGCCACTGCTCCTAAACCGCCATAAAAAAAGACAGACTATGGTTTGCAACTGCACATGGGGACAAAGATCGTACTTTTCTCTCTACTATTATTGTGACATTTCAGATTCTTAAAATAAAGTGGTGATCCTAACTGACCTAAGACAAGGAATTTTTACTCAGATTAAATGTCAGGAATTGTGAAAAACTGAGTTTAAATATATCTGTTTAAGGTGTATGTAAACTTCTAACTTCAACTGTATAGAACACGTGTTTGACTGCACTGGGCCTTTAAGAACTAGAAGGACACTTAAAAAATGTACAAAAACGAGCATTTCAGAGCTAAAATCCCAGTTTCCCGAATTCATACTAGGCCTAGTTTTAGACTAAAAAGCACTTTCAATGGAGATTCTTTAGATGTTTTAATCGAGGACTATGCATAATCTGTATCCGGAAAACCTGCCCAAAATGTCTCCCTCCAGCCCAGCCTTCCTACTTTTGCCATAGAGACAGCAGTTTCTCCAGTGTGTTCTGTTTGTCCTTGGCCTGCCGTAGACTCTGGTCGTAGCTGGTCTGTAGAGCTGCCACCGCCCTCTCAGCCTGCTCCCTGTCACTGAGTCTACGTGCCCCAGCCGACAGGGACAAGAAGGCTGCCTTCAGCCTCTCCAAGCTCTGGCACACATCCTGGGGGATAGAAAGCAAGAACCACATAATGAAATAGAACATTTTACTAATACCACACCATATATTATATATAGCGCTACAAAGACAACACTAGGGAAAAGACAGCGAGACAATATTGTCAGTCAAGTGGCAGTGTGCCAGCGAGATAATCTGAATGTACAACCTTAAAGCTAAAAATGTGTATCTCCAAGGAGAAGAAACAGGAGAGGGAGCCAATTGTGGTCTTATGTCTGACATGAAATTAGGATAATGAACTAGCCTAAGTAAGTAATTAAATAAGTAGTTAGTAAGATACAGTCAGTATATCGTAACGATGAAACCAGAGTGAATGAAAGACATACCATGTGGTTCTGGAGTCCTTTGTAGGTCTCTGACGACGAGGTACAGGAGGTGACAGGATGGTCCAGTTTCTCATGGAGATCACCAAGAGTTGTTTTGGCCTTTAATTCAAATAATTCAGACAATCATTGACTTTGACATTCATCATCTGCTCCAACACCTTTAAAGGGATACTTCGGGATTTTGCCAATGAGGCCCTTTATCTACTTCCCCAGAGTCAGCAGATACCCATAAACTTCCAGTCATTGCGCTAACGCTAGTTAGCATTGGCTCACGAAACTACCTCTAACCTCCTTCATACCGGACACAGAGACATAAAAATGGTATCCACGAGTTTATCTGACTCTGTGGAAGTAGATTAAAGGCCTCCGTGCCAAAATCCCGAAGTATCCTTTAAAGGGATATTTGAATTGGTTCTAGAGGTGACATATAGGTAGCTAGTGGTAATTCTAGTAGTGATGTCTCGTTCTCCCGAGGTTACTCGAGTAACCAAGACTCTTTCTGTCAGTCGTACCTCTTCAAGGCTGGTGTGGAAGCGGTGCTGTGTGGAGGAGCTCTCCTGTAGCTGTCCATTTAGCTGGTCTACGCTCTCTCTCAGCTCCTCCCAGTACCTGAAGATGAAAAGATAATACTCAGAAACTTTTTGTAGCACAACGTAAAAGATAAACACATAGGTTCAAATCAAATCACATTTTATTGGTCACATACACGTGTTTAGCAGATGTTATTGCGGGTGTAGCGAAATGCTTGTAAAAGGTTCCTGAACAAGATGTCAATATATACTCAGTGGCCAGTCTATTAGGTATACCCATCTACACTGAGTGTATAAAACATTAGGAACATCTGTTCTTTCCATGACATAGACTGACCAAGTGAATCCAGGTGAGAGCTTATGATCCCTTATTGATGTCACTTGTTAAATCCACTTCAGTCAGTGTAGATGAAGGGGAGGAGACAGGTTAAAGAAGGATTTTGAAGCCTTGAGACAATTGAGACATGGATTGTGTATGTGTGCCATTCAGAGGGTGAATGGGCAAGACAAAAGATGTAAGTGCCTTTGAACGGGGTAGTAGGTGTCAGGTAGTAGTGTCAGGTGGTAGTAGGTGTCAGGTGCACTGGTATGAGTGTGCCAAGAACTGCAACGCTGCTGGGTTTCTTCATGCTCACAGTGTCCTGTGTGTCTCAAGAATAGTCCAACACCCAAAGGGTATCCAGCCAACTTGACACAACTGTGGGAAGCATTGGAGTCAACATGGGCCAGCATCCCTGTGGAACACTTTCGACACCTTGTAGAGTCCATGCCCCAACGAATTGACAATGTTCTGAGAGCAAAAGGGGTGCAACTCAATTTTATGAATGTACTATTGTTTTGTACACTCAGTGTAGTACCAGGTCGGACCACCCTTTGCCTCCAGAACCGTCATATATTCTTTGGGGAATGGATTGTACAAGGTGTGGCGTTCAAACGTTGCTCAATTGGTATCAAGGGACCTAACGTGCCAGGAAAACATTCCCCACACCATTACACCTAAGCCACCAGCCTGTACCGCCATGGACTCATGCTGCTTATGAAACAAATATTTTTGTTAAAAACATTACATTAACATTTCTGTAATTTAGCAGATGCTCTTATCCAGATAAATACACATTTACATCGCATTTAGATTTTTACAGTCAGTGCATTCAACCAAGGTAGGTAAAAACATCCACAAATCAGTACCTGCCAATCTGGGTGAGCCGGGCCTTGATGCGGGCTGCCTCCCCAGAGGAGATAAACTGGGCCAGAGCCTGGGACACTGCCTCTAGCTGGGAGAACACCTCCACCCTGTCCCCCAGCTCCACACCCACCGCCTGGGAGGAGAGGGGAGGATAGAGATTGTTAGGCAACTCAATGCTAACGTTGATTAATCATCACTTTTCTCAAACGTCAGATCAATAACAAAGGTTTAACTGTTAGAATGGGGTCATTCAAGTTAAGTTATGAGTGCTCTGTTGAAATGATCTGTCCCTGATTTGGATCAAAGATGGAAAATCTTCTAAACAATCAACATGTTGTGCATACCGTCTAGGGAAAATGTGCTGAAACATACATGAAATGCAGAGGATGCTGACAGTACCTTTACTGTGTTAATCTGTTGTCCAAGTGGAGCAGTAGAACTCTTTAGAGCATCCAGCTCTTTCTCTTTCTCAGAGATCCACGAGGAGAAGGCCTCAAACTCTGTCCCGAACCGGTCCCACTGAGTCTTCATCCCATCAAGAGCCTTGACACTTGAAAAGGAGAACGATTCATTTAGCTCAGTGATTCTCAGCTGGTAGGTCGGGAGGTTTTGAATGGGGACTTTTTATTTATGTTTTCTTTTGCTGGGATGAAAAAATACTCAGTCTGAACTTTAATGACTAAGAACACATATAATTTGTGTAGAAATTATGAAATTACATTATACAATAATTTAATCTCTGAAAACGATTTTTCTTCAATCACCGTATTTTAAATATAAGCATATTTTGTTGAATATGTGGTCTCAAACCAGTGAGTTTACCAATGTTCTTCATTAAGAATATGATTAATATGGAATTATTGACATTTACTGTCAATATAACATACTTTTCCCCCCCAGATTGCATAAAAATTTAATAAAAATGTGATATATTGGGTTGCGACTGAGACAACCTGGTTCAATTTGGGTCTTGAGGGAAAACCAGTTGTGAACCACTAATAAAATAAAACTGGGTAGGTAGACACCACAGCAAATAGAATTCAGGGCCCGTATTCATAAAGTCTCTCAGAGTATAAGTGCTGATCTAGGGTCACGTTCTCCTTGTCCCTATAATGTTAATCATTATTATCTAAAAGACAAAACTGATTCTAGATTAGCACTCCTACTATGAGACCGTTTATGAATACAGGCCCAGATCAGAATCTCGACTAGGAGGTGTTGTATTACTCTTTCTTGAGGCCAGCCTCCACTTTGTCCAGTTGTTCACTGAGGGAGCGGGCTTGCTTCTGTAGCAGGGTGCTGTTCTTTGGGCCGAGCTGGATCTCTGCTGCTTTCCTTAACAAGGTGTTCACCGTGGAGGCTTCTGCGTCACTCTGCTTTAAAAGGACCTGTTATGACAATGGAGAATGTGAGAGTCAGAATGTGACTGACACTTTGTGATATGACTAAGTTGAATTATTCTTCAAAGGTTTTAAAATCTTAATTTCACATCTCAACATGTAGCCTGAATAGCAAGCCTTTAATGAAAAGACATGATACAGCCCTGCCAACTGTCAACTACCCTTCAAAAGTGTCAAACGCCACACTGAAATGTTCACAAAATGTATTTCTCGCTCACCCTGGCCTGGTCCAGATCAGTAGCCAGGCTCTCTGGGCTGCTGAAGTTCAGGTCTCTGTCCATGACAGAGCGGGCCCTTGTAACAAACTCCTGCACTGCCCTCTGCTGGCTGTCAAACTCCTGCCACGAAGACAGGGTCACCTGGGGGACAAACAGAGACATTCAATACACAGACACCCAGACACCTGGGGACAAACAGGGACACACAGGTAATACACAGATGAACACATGGGGACGTTCAGTACACTTATTAACACCCTGATATGGTCTGCGTTGTTACATCTTGAGTAGACAGGTCGTTTCTAATCCACAGCAAAAATACCACAGGTAAAGATAGTCCTGGACTAAGAAGCACTTTTAATGGACAATCTCAATTAAATATGCTTTGTAGTCCAGAACTAAGGTTAATCTGTGTCTAGGAAACTGACCCTAAGGCTCTGGAACACTGTGCAAGAAGATTTCCAATAACCCCCAGACAGTACATTCTGGTGAGAGAGGTCACCTCTAACTCCTGTTCCTGTGAGTCCATGGTGTGGTCCATCTTGCTGAGTGTTGTCTCCAGATTCTGTAGGTCCTGCTGTAAGGTGTCCCCCAGCCCCTCCTCAGCCTGTAGCTGATGGCCCCTGGTGATCTGCTGCTGCACATCCTTTCTCTTCATCCGCAGACGCTTCAGTTGTTGCTGCACACAGACAAGAGACAATCAAGGTGTAAGTGTTGGAATGTCATTCAGAAGCTTTACATGTCATATACTGTATTACTGTTTGAAAAAATAATGCATCGACTGTTCAGTATGACAAGAAAAATGACATTTCCAACAACCACAAAAAACATAATTTTCTTTAATGAATACAATATAAAGTTCCAACAGCCAGGGAAAAGTTTGTTGCTCCAACTCAATCTTTTTACATCGCATAAACCTTTGAGAATAGTTCAATCTAATCAGAAGCAATGTGCGGCCAGTTATCCATCTAACATAGACAGCCAGTGGTGCTCCACTCCAGTCCGACTTACCTGGTGAACCTGGAGCAGTTGCTGTGCCTCCCTGACTGTCTCAGAGTCCAGTATCCTGGTCACCTCCTGGTGTACCTCCTGCTGACCCTGCACCAGCTCATCCAGCGTACTACGCACCTCCTCCCTGAACTGCACACAGTCCCCCACCGCCAGCACCAACTTCTCAGACTGGGAGACAAAAACACAAGATCATTTAAAAATAAATTGAATTCCCATTTCCAAACAAAACAAATGCAGGACTTTAACATGGACAAACATGACTTAGACACCAAAAATTACTGAGATACCTCGCATTCAAACCAAAGTGCAAGAACAGTGGAGCAAACCAAAGAAGAAAATATATTCAACAACTCTTGGTATAAGGACAATGGAAATTGATAAAACAGACTTGGAGACAACACAGAGGAAAGCGAAACAGCCTCACTCAGTGATAAGGAACCCTAGCCGACCCAAACAATCGATAACGTATCACCTTGAGGTAGTGATAGTGGTGGATCGATGATGAAACCACAGAGGGAGAGTATCAGGAATGTGGGTGCAATATAATGCTGTGGTTCTGACTGTGTGACCCGGACAAGGGTTATGCAACAGCGCTGGCTACCTGGCTTACAGCATGTTGATTTATATTAGACTATTCTTCAATAAGACAGAGACTATATTTAATAGAATAATTAAGCACCAGGATTGATCCAGATAGACACTGCTAGGACCTGTAATAAGGATCATTAATGTTAATCTGGAGGAGATAGGCTTCTCATGGGACAAACTGTTGCAAAAGACAGACTTCAGCAACAGAAGAGTGTTGCAGCCATCGAGTTCTACATGCAATTCTGACTATGGTTGCAGCCCTATGTCCTACAGTACCTGGGACGACGAGAACTAAGTAAGTAAGTTATGGGTCATTCCATGTCATTTCAGCAAGCCATGACACCCAACATCTGATTGTTCTGAAATCATTTATTTAGTTAGAAGCACGTAAGATTAGCATTTATGCAACATTCTTTTGTTTAAAATATAACTTCATGTGTGAGAAATGAATCTAATTGATTGCACCAAAATTAGCCATTTTAATTGATAGGATTCATATAATATTCGACAAATATAGTACCTAACATCTGATTTGGAACTAACTTTTTTTTTAACAATGAGTAAGACTTGAGGAATTCAAAATAAATGGACAAAAGCCACCAACGGAACCCCCACACCAATCCTACCATAAAAGCGAGGATACAGTATCAATTCTCTATGTCTGACAAGTAGTATGGAGCTGCGGCTTGGAGTATTGTTTCTTCAACCTGTATAATGTATTCTCAGTGAATTTGGTGATGTTTTTTCCCCTCTTCAGAGAAATTAGTCATTGAAGTTGTCAGGTTTATGTCCCATCCTAAATCCTGATTTCACCAGGTTCTGACCACTAGATGGTGCTGTTCCTGCTGTTAGCTTTTTTAAAATCTGTTTCTAACTACAGACAACAAACAATCTGAGATACTGGGTGTCAAAACTCCTATTCTTTGCGCTTTTTGAGGTGGAACAAACCTTATGTAATGTAATGCCCTTCCCAAGCTTAATTTCCTTACCTCAGTTAGATAGAAGAGGAGGCCCTTGAAGTTGGTGGAAAGTTTATTCAGGGCCCCAGCCTGCCTCTGTGCATCTGTCTCAGAGGACATCTCTATCAGCACAGCCAGACGGGATTTTAGCCAGCCCAGGTTCCCCTCCTGCAGCTCTGCATCGTTCCTCAGCTCCTGGAGAAGGGAGAGTAAGGTGGCAATGGTTACTCTTCTGTACAGTGTATTTAGCTCAACAGGGTCATAATGATTAGGGCGCACCATTGAAAAACATTTTGAAAAGGAAAGTCTAGGTAGTCCCTCCCTGTTTTAGTCAATTTATGTCCGTTTGGTTCCTAATGAACACGACCCTGATGTCTTTAAAACATAAAGTATATGCATTGTCGTACACACAGGGGACTCCAACTTACTGTAATGGTGGACTTGACCTGTCCGTACTTGCTGGGGTCGTTGGCTCGCTTCCTCAGCAGTCTGAGTTGGCTCTCTTTAGACGACAGCCAGGCTGACAACTCAGAGAACCTGGGATGAAGATGGGCAATGTATGATCATACTGTATATCTACCCAATATTTCAGTTTTCATTAGGTTTAAATACACTGCTCAAAAAAATAAAGGGAACACTTAAACAACACAATGTAACTCCAAGTTAATCACACTTCTGTGAAATCAAACTGTCCACTTAGGAAGCAACACTGATTGACAATACATTTCACATGCTGTTGTGCAAATGGAATAGACAACAGGTGGAAATTATAGGCAATTAGCAAGACACCCCTAATAAAGGAGTGGTTCTGCAGGTGGGGACCACAGACCACTTCTCAGTTCCTATGCCTCCTGGCTGATGTTTTGGTCACTTTTGAATGCTGGCGGTGCTTTCACTCTAGTGGTAGCATGAGACGGAGTCTACAACCCACACAAGTGGCTCAGGTAGTGCAGCTCATCCAGGATGGCACATCAATGCGAGCTGTGGCAAGAAGGTTTGCTGTGTCTGTCAGCGTAATGTCAAGAGCATGGAGGCGCTACCAGGAGACAGGCCAGTACATCAGGAGACGTGGAGGAGGCTGTAGGAGGGCAACAACCCAGCAGCAGGACCGCTACCTCCGCCTTTGTGCAAGGAGGAGCAGGAGAAGCACTGCCAGAGCCCTGCAAAATGACCTCCAGCAGGCCACAAATGTGCATGTGTCTGCTCAAACGGTCAGAAAGAGACTCCATGAGGGTGGTATGAGGGCCCGACGTCCACAGGTGGGGGTTGTGCTTACAGCCCAACACCGTGCAGGACGTTTGGCATTTGCCAGAGAACACCAAGATTGGCAAATTCGCCACTGGTGCCCTGTGCTCTTCACAGATGAAAGCAGGTTCACACTGAGCACGTGACAGACGTGACAGAGTCTGGAGATGCCGTGGAGAACGTTCTGCTGCCTGCAACATCCTCCAGCCTGACCGGTTTGGTGGTGGGTCAGTCATGGTGTGGGGTGGCATTTCTTTGGGGGGCCGCACAGCCCTCCATGTGCTCGCCAGAGGTAGCCTGACTGCCATTAGGTACCGAGATGACATCCTCAGACCCCTTATGAGAACATATGCTGGTGCGGTTGGCCCTGGGTTCCTCCTAATGCAAGACAATGCTAGACCTCATGTGGCTGGAGTGTGTCAGCAGTTCCTGCAAGAGGATGGCATTGATGCTATGGACTGGCCTGCCCGTTCCCCAGACCTGAATCCAACTGAGCACATCTGGGACATCATGTCTCGCTCCATCCACCAACGCCACGTTGCACCACAGACTGTCCAGGAGTTGGCGGATGCTTTAGTCCAGGTCTGGGAGGAGATCCCTCAGGAGACCATCCGCCACCTCATCAGGAGCATGCCCAGGCATTGTAGGGAGGTCATACAGGCACGTGGAGGCCACACACACTACTGAGCCTCATTTTGACTTGTTTTAAGGACATTACATCAAAGTTGGATGAGCCTGTAGTGTGGTTTTCCACTTTAATTTTGAGTGTGACTCCAAATCCAGATCTCCATGGGTTGATAAATTGGATTTCCATTGATTATTTTTGTGTGATTTTGTTGTCAGCACATTCAACTATGTAAAGAAAAAAGTATTTAATAAGATTATTTCTTTCATTCAGATCTAGGATGTGTTGTTTAAGTGTTCCCTTTATTTTTTTGAGCAGTATAGATTAGTGGTTTGTTACAGTGGCGTCATTTCAGCTAAACCTAGGGTATGGCAAAGTGACAGGGTGGGGGTGGTTGAGGAAGGGGGGATCCCCCCCACCCAATACATTTTTTAAGCTCATTTAATGTATTTCTACACAATTTAAACATTCGAAAACAGCGAAAACAAGCAACATTTACTACAGCTACAATCACCTAGCCTCATTCCCTTCAGTCGATATTAGGGGATTTATCATTCTACAAACATACAGCAATTAGCTGCTGCTCACAATGTTTAGTGCCGGGATTAAAAACTCTAGTTTAGTTTCATGTGAAGTCAAACAGCAGTTACCTAGCCATCTACAGCCATCTTCCACCTCTGCACTGTTTGAAGAGAACGTTTGAGCTGTTCACAGCAGATGCCTCGACTCGATGCGCTCTAAAGACATCCCACCCGTTCAGCCAGCCAGAAAAAAGCCTGCCCTTGTATCCGCTAAACTGCATTTCCCTTTTAATCAGGATTGGAATGATTTCAGTAGCCTATTTTAAATTGTTGGTGTTGAGCTACACTACGGTATGGCAACTGCCATAATCTGCCAAACCCAATTGACGCCCCTGGTTTGTTATTAGTCAGTGCATAAATATGGATAGTGAGTAGTGAGTGAGTACGAAAAGGCAGAAAAGGTCCTTGGACTTGAGACAAAAACAAAATGATATGTTATGATGATTAATAAGACAATACAAATCATCATCATGACAGTCTTGGATCAGCATCGTTTGTGAGGCCTTATTACCTAGTGTTAAACTCCTTCCACTTATCAGGGTGATGCATCAGTTTGTGATGGGTGCTATCTATCTCCGCCCGGAGTTCAGAGTAGGCCTTCTTAGAGCTTTGCAGGGTCTGGTGGGCTGGGTCTCTGTCCGGGAGCTTCTGACACAGTTCCTCCATCAGCTGTAGTCTCTTCTCACACAGAGACTGAGGACCCTTCTCTCTGAAGAAGCCCTGAAGAAAGGTACATTGTTAGTGTGACAAACTCTATCACAGGGAGACATCAAGTGCCAAATACACTGACAATCCTCAAACAATAACTGATGTCAAATGCAATTTCTGAAATATGCACTGTGGACCAGCACTGTGATTGTGATAGATTTTTTTCTACAGGGTAGAGTGACAGTCCCCACACATTCACTGCCTGATATGGGCCAGATCATGTGATCTCGGCAAAGCAAACTGAGTTGCGCCATGGAATAGAGATCACTATTAGATCAGGATGGAGACCACAGCCATCAACCCGTCTCACCCTGTGTTCCTTGACCAGCCTCTCGCTCCCCATGCCAGCCAGGTGTCTGTTCTCCCTGGTCAGCTCTGACTGACACTCCTGAAGGGAGACCATCAGCTTGCTTCCCTCCACCTCTACCTTCAGTTGGAGCAGGTGGTAGGGCGCCTCTGTCTGGACATCCTGAGAGAGGGAGGGAAGGAAAGAGGGAGGGAGTGAGGGAGGGATAGAAGGAAAGAGTGAGGGACTCTTTCAGTCTCACTGTTAACCTGAACATACTATACAATACAATGAAGGTCTGACAGTCATATGACTATCCAGGACTGACGAAGTGCACAAGACATTGAAGAGGAATATTATAGGCTTTGAATGATTATGATAGCTAGTACAGTAAGTGTCCTTTCTGTCAACATGGCACCAACCTTCCAGTGTTTGTGCAGCTTCCTGACTGTCTCTTGCAGACTCTGCTGCTCCTGCTCTGGCAGGATGTCTGTCAACTCATCACACGCTTTCAGGAACGCATTGAGGACCCGCTGGTCCAACTGCCCAAAGAACTCCTGCAAATATTGACAAATATTTTTCACTGAGATTTTCCTTATGATCCTACCCCTCCTCCCCTTCGGTTGATCTACTGATTCCCTAGTCAAGATTAGCCTGGTCCAGGTCGGTGTGTGCTGTGCAGCCAAGTGTGCAGCCATTGTCATGCCAAACATTAACCATACGAGTTGGCAAGGTCACACAAACAGATCTGAGACCAGGCTAAGTCCAGATCAAACAACATCTAAAATCCTGGTCCTATCCATGAGCAAGCTCTTGTCTTACTGTGTGTTTTCTGAGCAGGTCTTCTGGGTGGCCTCTCTCCGTCAGAGAGGCCTGAGCCACTTTGAGCACCTTCTCCAGCTCGACACGGGACTCATCAAACCTCTTCATTAAGCTGCTGTTGGCCTCCATGTGTTTCCTCCACTCAGTGGACTCCTTGATCATGGCCTGTGACACACAAATACAGACATACTCACAAGCAGTCTCATCATCACCATCATGTCCTTCAGGGACAGTAAAGTTATATTGAATTGATTTGAACATGCTGTATTGCACGGCTACGTCGTTCAGACGCTCTCTCCCTCACACTATACAGTGCGCTACATACGTTTCCTCTGTCAAAACCCCATGATTGATTGATTGATCAAGATGGATTATGTTTATTCATTCATTTCCAAAATTACACACAGCCCTAACCTAACCGTGATGCAGTGCCATGTATAGTCATGTCTAGTACCCGTGAGGACGCCTGCAGGTCAACAACTCTCTTCTGCAGCAGGGCCATGTCCATGTGCTGTAGGTTCTTACTGCTGTCCAGGGTTCTTTGGATGCCCTGATGGTTCTTCTCAATCACTGTCAGACACTTCTTACAGCTCTGGGTGAAGGTCACCAGCTCCTGGAGAGGCAGAACCAGGGTAGTAGAGTTTAGAGACTTTGGGTTACTAGTAATAACATAAATGGGTAAATTAAGCAATTCGTTCATGCTAACTAATTAGGCAATTAAGTAGTGTTAACTAACGGTTAAATGTTGTTTTAATAAAACGTAACAGCACAGTGTCTTAGGTTCTTCATATATGAGACTTATGTAGAATTATGTTTTGCTTATGTAGAAGTCGGTCTAACAGTTTGAACGGCAACCAAAACCTAATCCCTCGAGCACGTTTCATCACTCATTCTATTCAACCCCTGACCCTCCTGATCTCACTTGGCATTTCTGTTTGAAGTCCCCGGGGGCCTCTGAGTCCCTGGAGCAGGTGATGTGGCTAGCCTTCTCCAGAGCCTGGTAGAACCCTGTGATGTTCTTCTCCATCTCCTCCAGAGGAGGAAGCAGTGACTGGGCCTCCCGCAGCAGCGGCAGACACCTCTCCCTTATCTGGTGGAAGGAGGACACAGGGAGAGAGGGAGTGTTAAGGTCATCTGGAGAGGAATGGCTGATCGGAAAGACTAGGTGATAGACAGAGGTAATCACTGATCTATCAAAGTTGGCTAGGTGAAAGCAGGGCTTCCAGTAAATAACTTTCAGCAATCTAGTAATATCGGATTATTCCAAGGAAAGGAGGAGGGAAAGATGCAATTATGAACAATTCGAACAGGAACAGGTGAGATGGATGGTCACCTTGCTCATCTCCTCCTTGATAGAAGCCATGACAGCCAGCATCGTTGAGACCTCATCCGGGGGTGTGTCCTTGGTCAGCAGTTGGGCGGTGCGGGTGGCTGTCTTACAGGCTGCCTCCATGGCAGGCACTTTGTGCTTGATATCCTGGAAAGGCATGTGGAAGGTCAGAGATCAAACAGCGGTCCATTTCTTTTTACTTTTAGTATTTATGTATTCATTTATTGATTTAACATTTACGTAACCAGGAATGTCTATAAAGAACAAATGTTTTGATTTACAATAACAGCCTGATGACATTGCAACAAAGTGAGCCAAGCTGAAAACTTTATAGATAGTTCAATCAATTTTGAAAGAAAAGCAAATGTGCATGTTCTGTATATTCTGTGTGCCTTCAGAAAGTATTCATACCACTTAACTTATTCCACATTTTGTTATGTCAACAGCCTGAATTCAAAATGGGTTATAATGAGTTTTATCTCAACCATCTACACACAATACCCCATAATGACAAAGTGAAAACATGATTTCAGAATTTATGCACATTTATTGAAAATGAAATACAGAAATATCTCATTTACTTAAATATTCATACCCCTGAGTCAATACTTTGTAGAAGCATATTTGGCTGTGATTACAGCTTTGAGTCGTCTTGGGTATGTCTGTATCAGCTTTGCACATCTGGATTTGGGGATTTTATCTCATTCTTCCTTGAAGATTTTCTCAAGTTTTGTTTAATTACACTGAACAAAAATATAAACACAACATGTAAAGTGTTGGGCTCATGTTTCATGAGCTGAAATAAAAGATCTCAGAAATGTTTCATACACACAAAAAGCTTATTTCTCTAAAATGTTTGTTTACATCCCTGTTACTGAGCAATTCTTCTTTGCCAACATAATCCATCCACCTGATTAAACAGCATGATCATTACACAGGTGCACCTTGTGCTGGAGACAATAAAATGCCACTCTAAAATGTGCAGTTTTGTCACACAACACAATGCCACAGTTGTCTCAAGTTTTGAGGGAGCGTGCAAATGGCATGCTGACTGCAGGAGTGTCCATCAGAGCTGTTGCCAGAGAATGTAATGTTCAATTGTGACCCATTTCAAGAAGCTAGTGTCGTGGACGAATCAGAATTAGTTGGGTAACATAGATAATTAAGATGTTTTATTAGTATAATATGCTTATTTGAGGTACTTGTCATTAGAAAGTGTCCATTGGACTCTGGTGTCTTTTCAGTTGCATGTCTACCTTAGCTGGGGCTCAGACACTTGGGGCCCAGAGAGGGGAGAGGTCAGACTTGTCTTCATATGTGAATGTGTCTTTACCTATTTCTTAAACCATGTGAAGGGATGGCGTGATTAATGGGGAACCAATGACTTGTCTCCACAATGTCTGTGAGCAAGTCACTCCCTCCTTTTCTTTATTGTGGGGAGGATTATGGCAATGTCTGGAGCATTGTATGTCCTCTCTTAGATCTCACACTTTTCCTGTGATAATATATGGCCTAGAGGCTCACTCCCCCCAGTGAGCCTGTCCAGGAGTGGGGTCAAGAGGGGGTTTGCTTGAGATGGGAGTATCTAGAGTTGACAATTGATATATGCCATTGGATGAAATAGTTCTGTTCAATACTGTACCAGGTAGGGACGGTTCTAGGGGGACCAGATACTGGTCTATATAATGAACCCTGTTGACATAGCAGTTACTGTCTGCTGTGTTTTATTGATATCTGTCATACAAAACTTAACCTTTGTGAACTGTTACTAAGTATCTGTGGTTTGTCAATGTACGTTGAAGGGGGTGTATCGTTGCTATAAAAGATCCCTGCAGCCATTGGGTAATCACCTTGTTCAATGATTCATTCGAGAGAGTGCATTATTGGGGGTCAAGAACTTTTGCAAAAGTATCTTAAGTATTAAAAGATGTAGTTTAACTCGGACTGGTGTGTTTGTAACTCCTCATTTGGTAATGCGGAAATTAGCCACCACACTAGGCGTATGTCGCATGCCACTACTTCACAGGAGAGGCATGTGAACCTTAATAACAAATTTGTATTCCATATGTAAATATGAATCAATTTGTTAAATTACGAGCCTAGTTGGTTTTAGCGACGGAAAAAGCCAGGAACCTTCCCGTTAGCCATGATTGGCTGAGATAATAGATGTGCTGGACATCCCGGGAGATGAGTTTGGATTGGTCCGCCATGTAGCATGCTTCTGTCTACAACATTAACTGCTAAGTATGTGTCTGCGTTACTCTGGACCCTGATCTCTCTTTTGACGAACATATCAAGAATAGTTCAAGGACAGCTTTTTCCATCTTTGTAACATTGCAAAAATATGAAACCTTCTGTCCAAAAATGATGCAGAAAAATGTATGCATGCTTTTGTCACTTCTAGATTAGACTACTGCAATGCTCTACTTTTCTGGCTACCCGGATAAAGCACTAAATAAACTTCAGTTAGTGCCAAACACGGCTGCTAGAATCTTGACTAGGGACCAACATTTTTTATCATATTACTCCAGTGCTAGCCTCTCTACACTGGCTTCCTGTTAAGGCTAGGGCTGATTTCAAGGTTTTACTGCTAACCTACTAAGCATTACATGGGCTTGCTCTTACCTATCTTTCCGATTTGGTCCTGCCGTACATACCTACACATACGCTACGGTCACAACGGGCTCCTTACTGTCCCTAGTATTCCTAAGCAAACAGCTGGAGGCAGGGCTTTCTCCTATAGAGCTTCATTTTTATGGAATGGTCTGCCTATCTATGTGAGAGACGCAGACTCAACCTTATTGAAGACTCATCTCTTCAGTAGGTCCTATGATTGAGTGTAGTCTGAGCCAGGGGTGTGAAGGTGAACGGAAAGGCATGGGAGCAATGAACCGGCCATGCTATCTCTGCCTGGCCGGTTCCCCTCTCTCCACTGGGATTCTCTGCCTCTAACCCTATTACGGGAGCTGAGTCACTGGCTTACTTGTGCTCTTTCATGCCGTCCCTAGGAGGGGTGCGTCACTTGAGTGGGTTGAGTCACTGACGTGATCTTCCTGTCCGGGTTGGCGCCCCCCTCGGGTTCGTGCCGTGGCAGAGATCTTTGTGAGCTATACTTGGCCTTTTCTCAGGGTAGTAAGTTGGTGGTTGAAGATATCCCTCTAGTGATGAGGGGGCTGTGCTTTGGCAAAGTGGGTGGGGTTATATCCTGCCTGTTTAGCCCTGTCCGGGGGGGTATCGTCGGTCTCTCGACCCCTCCTGTCTCAGCCTCCAGTATTTATGCTGCAATAGTTTGTGTCGGGGGGGGGGGGGGGTAAGGTCAGTCTGTTATATCTGAAGTATTTCTCCTTTCTTCTCCGGTGTCCTGTGGGAATTTAAGTATGCTCCCTCTAAATCTCTCTTTTTCTCTCCTTCTCTTTCTCCTTCCTCTCTCTCTTTCTCTCGGAGGACCTAAGCCCTAGGACCATGCCTCAGGACTACCTGGCCTGATGACTCCTTGCTGTCCCCAGTCCACCCGGTCGTGCTGCTGCTCCATTTTTAACTGTTCTGCCTGCGGCTATAAAACCCTGACCTGTTCACCGGACGTGCTACCTTGTCCCGGAGCTGATGTTTTGGACTCTCTCTCTACCGCACCTGCTGTCTCTAACTCTGAATGATCGGCTATGAAAAGCCAACTGACATTTACTCCTGAGGTGCTAACCTGTTGCACCCTCTACAACCACTGTGATTATTATTTTTTCCTAGCCACCGTACTTCTAAATCTGCATTGCTTGCTGTTTGGGGTTTTAGGCTGGGTTTCTGTACAACACTCGTGACATTGGCTGATGTAAAAAGGGCTTTATAAATACATTTGATTGATTGATTGATAGTTCTTTCTTTCACTGCTTTTTTTTAAAGATATGACGTTAGCCATCAAGAACTACAAAAGTGTTGCTCCTTTAGTCAACAACATTGATGCCCTGAATTTAGCAGGCGCAATCGACAGATCAGTTGGAAAAAGTTGTGATGGGCTACTTTCTGCACACGCCACGGTCAGTGTGAACCGGAATGACTTGACACAACGCTGACCAAACAAGATGTAGCTACCATCAAAACGGAGTTAAATGGTTCCAGTCTGCCATGAAGCGTTCATCCATGTATATGGGTAAGAGTCTAGCTACATTTTCATATATTTTACATTCCTAATTTTGTCAGAAAGTAATTTTCATTGCAAGTTAAAGCATACTGTTAGCTAGCTAGCGAACGTTAGCTTCCTGGCTCGCTAGCTAACATTACGTGTATGATCAGTGTAGTAATATTATTCTAATCAGAAATACATTTGCATTGCTAGTTATGGCCTAATGTTAGCTAGCTAGCTAACACTGAACCTAGTTGGTCAGCTTTAGCTACCTGCAGATTCATACTACAGCTATGACAATCAGTTTGTATTGGTGGTAGTAGTATGAGTTGGGATTATGCCGGTTCATTGTTTAGCTAGCTAGCTACATGTCTTCATAAAAGACTTCACTTCTCCAGACGATTACATGACAAATCATGTTAGCCAGGTGTGTCTGGGGGTTATTATGGCCATCTATTGTATTTCATGAACATGTGTACATGTCTAGACAATAGTGACTGGGGGTTGGTTATAGCATTTCTTTCACATGACCCATCAATTTAGATAAGTGTGTCTGGGTAATAATTTAATCTAATAATTTAAAAATATTTGTATCTGGAGACTTACTATTTTTGATATCGCTAATATGCAAATATGTAAGTAACCATTTCACTGTACCGTTTACACCTTCTGTATCCTGTGCATGTGACAAATAAACCTAGATTTTATTTGATATAGTGTGTGTTTACCAGAGATGGTAATGTGAAAAACAACATGTCCTGCACCAAAGTCAGATTAGGATATAGGCCAAGATAAAGTGTATTTTTACCTAGAGTTTATTCCTTATTGTAGGCTACTACTTTTACCACTTGAAGTCTTGAAATCTTTGGTTATTTACTACACTGCTCACATTGTTCCTCAACTGCAGTGTATGATATAGCATTTCCTAACTCTGAGTCTCTACTTTTATCCAATGTAAAAAAAAAACGCAATTTCAAATTTTGCTACATAGGACCGAATCCAGGTGGTGAGTCACATTTCTCTACCGTAAGCCGCATCCAACATTGTTTAGATAATTTGGCACTAAGTCCAACCGGCCTCACAACCCCAGACCACGTGTAACAACGCCAGCCCAGGACCTCCACATCCGGCCTCTTCACCTGCGGGATCATCTGAGACCATCCACCCAGACAGCTGATGAAACTGTGGGTTTGCACAACCAAAGAATTTCTGCACAAACCGTCAGAAACCGTCTCAGGGCAGCTCATCTGGATGCTCATCATCCTCACTAGGGTCTTGAACTGACTGCAGTTTTGCATCATATCCAACTTCAGTGGGTAATTGCTCACCTTTGATGGCCAGTGGCGCATGTTGGAGAACTGTGCTCTTCACGGATGAATCCCAGTTTCAACTGTACCGGGCAGATGGTAGACAGCGTGTATGGCGTTGTGTGGGCGAGCGGTTTGCTAATGTCAACTTTGTGAACATAGTGTCCCATTGTGCCGGTAGGGTTATGGTATGGGCAGGCATTAGCTACGGACAACGAACACAATTGCATTTTATCAATGGCAATTTCAACGCAAAGCGATACCGTGACGAGATCCTGAGGCCCATTGTCTTGCCCTTAATCCGCCGCCATCACCTCATGTTTCAGCATGATAATGCATGGCCACATCACAAGGATCTGTACACATTTTTTATTTTTTTTTAATCCCTGTTTTCCCATGGCCTGCAAACCCACCAGACATGTTACCAATTAAACATGTTTGGGATGCTCTAGATGGACGTGTAGACCAGGGTGTTCCAGTTCCCACCAATATCCAGAAACTTTGCACAACCATTGAAGAGCAGGACAACATTCCACCGGCCACAATCAACAGCCCGATCAACTCTATGCGAAAGAGATGTGTCACGATGCATGAGGCCAATGGTGGTCAGACCAGATACTGACTGGTTTTCTGATCCATGCCCGTAACTTGTTTTTAAGGTATCTGTGACCAACATATGCATATATGTGTTCCCAGTCATATGAAATTCATAGATTAGGGCCTAATGAATGTATTTTATATTTTTGTTCTGTATAGATGTAGAGCGGCAGTGAACAACAATCTTTAAGTCTTTTCACAGATTTTCAATGGGATTCAAGTCTGGGCTTTGGCTGGGCCACTCAAGGACTTTCACATTCTTGTTCTGAAGCCATTCTAGTATTGCTTTGGCTGTATGCTTGTGGTCATTGTCCTGTTAGGACGTAAATCTTCGCCCCCAGTCTAAGGTCGCTTGCTCTCTGAAGCAGGCTCTCATTAAGGATTTGCCTGTATTTGGCTCCATTAATTTTTCCCCTCTATCCTTACCAGTCTTCCAGTCCCTGCCACTAAAAAGCATCTCCGTAGCATGATGCTGCCACCACCATGCTTCATGGTAGGGATGGTGTTAGACGGGTGATGAGCTGTTACATTTTGTGTCTCATCAGACCACATAATCTTTTGCCTTATGCTCTCAGTATTTCACATGCCTTTTTGCAAACTCCAGGCATGCCTTTTTATCAGGAGTGGCTTCCATTTTACCACTCTCCCATAAAGCCCAGATTGGTGAAGTTCTATAAAGACTGTTGTCCTTCTGGCAAGTTCTCCCATATCCGCCAAGGAACTCTGTGGTTCTGTCAGAGTGGTCTTCGGGTCCTTGGTCACCTCCCTGACCAAAGTCCTTCTTGCCCAGTTGCTCAGTTTGATCGGACGGCCAGCTCTAGGCAGAGTCTGGGTAGCTCCATATTTTTTCAATTTCCCAATGATGGAAACCACTGTGCTCTTGGAAACTTTCAACACTCTAGAAATTGTTTTATAACCTTCCCCAGATATATACCTAATCATCTCGGAGTTCTACGGACAGTTCTTTGGACATGGTATAGTTTCTGCTCTGACATGCACTGTCAACTGTGGGAACTTGTATAGACAGGTGTGTTTCTTTCTAAATCATGTCTAAACAATTGAATTGACCACAGGTGCTCCAATCAACTTGTAGTGACATCTCAAGGATGATCAAATTAAATTGGATGCACCTGAGCTCAATTTGGAGTTACATAGCAAAGGGATGTGAATGCTTATGTAAATGACATATTTCTGTATTCTGTATTTGATTTTCAATACATTTGCCAAAATGTCTAAAAACATGTATTCACTTTGTCATTATTTTGAATAAGTCAAGGGGTTATACATATTTTCTTAAGGCACTGTATGAGCGTGATGGGTACCTCAACATCTTGAACGAATGTCCTGACATTCAGGAAGGACACTTGGACAGGGGCAGTCATCTTCTCATTGGTTGCACTCATGAAACTTTTGAGAGTACCGATAGAGTCCTGATAGTCCTGTTTCAACTTGTCCACCTCATCCGCTCTAGCATACTGTCATGGAAACAGTGAATACAATGACTGTCTTTATAATTTGAGCATTCAATGTGAACTTTGCTTATAAAAGCAATGCCAAGATCTTTTATGACACCTGAGTCTCACAGCCTAAATAATTGTGGTTAGCCCTGACACATGGCTGTAGACTAATATGGTGTCTATGAGTCTACAACCATGTTTCATGGCCTATCCAGAAGCATGCTTTAATAATCATAATCTACTCTAGGTGCAGGAAAAATAGGAGATTTTTTAAATAATTTACATGTTTGACTTTAACGAACAGCTCTCTCCACCTCCCGTTGAGAAGGAGCAGCTGCTGCTTAAGGTCTCTGGAGACGGTCTCGTCGCATGTCTCGATCAGGAAGTTCCCTGCATCATTCATGTCCATGTGCTGCTGGATCCAGTGAGGAAGGTTCCGGAAGAAGTCCTAGGGATGAAGAAGAAAGACAGAAACTCTACACAATTGATAGCAACAGCTGTGAGCATAGAATATTCTACATAGAATATTATTTAAAGGGGCCAACAGACATAGTGGGTGTCTACACAGCTAGAAAGAGTATTTTGGCACAGCGCTTCTAATGTAATGTTGTCCCGAAAGCATATACAGTGCATTCAGAAAGTATTCAGACAGCTTGACCTTTTCCACATTTTGTTACGTTACAGCCTTATTCTAAAATGGATTAAATAAATACAAAATCTAAGAAAATCGACACACAATACCCCATAATGAGAAAGTGTAAACAGGTTTTTAGAAATGTTTGCTAATTTATCAAATATAAAAAACAAAAATACCTTATTTACATAAGTATTCAGACCCTTTGCTATGAGACTCGAAATTGAGCTCAGGTGCATCTTGTTTCCATTGATCATCCTTGAGATGTTTCTACAACTTGATTGGTGTCCACCTGCGGTAAATTAAATTGATAGGGCATGATTTGGAAAGGCACACACCTCTTTATATAAGGTCCCACAGTTCACGTCAGAGCAAAAACCAAGCCATGAGGTCAAAGGAGATAGGATTGTGTCGAGGCACAGATCTGGGGAGGCGTACCTGAAGCATTGAAGGTCCGCAAGAACACAGTGTCCTCCATCATTCTTAAATGGAAGAAGTTTGGATCCACTAAGACTCTTCCTAGAGCTGGCCGCCTGGCCAAACTGAGCAATCGGGGGAGAAGAGCTTTCTTCAGGAAGGTGACCAAGAACCCGATGGTAATTCTGACTGAGCGACAGAGTTCCTCTGTGGAGATGGGAGAACCTTCCATAAAGGCAACCATCTCTGCAGCACTCCACCAATAAGGCCTTTATGGTAGAGTGGCCAGACGGAAGTCACTCCTCAGTAAAAGGCACATGACAGCCCGCTTGGAGTTTGCCAAAGAAAAACTAGATTCTCTGGTCTGATGAAACCAAGATTGAACTCTTTGGCCTGAATGCCAAGCATCACATCTGGAGAAAACCTGGCACCATCCCTACGGTGAAGCATGTTGGTGGCAGCGTCATGCTGTGGGGATGTTTTTCAGCGGCAGGGAGACTAGTCAGGATTGACGGAAAGATGAATGGAATAAAGTACAGAGAGATCCTTGATGAAAACCTGCTCCAGAGCGCTCAATCACCTTCCAACAGGACAACAACCCTAAGCACACAGCCAAGACAACACAGGAGTGGCTTCGGGACAAGTCTCTGAATGTCCTTGAGTGGGCCAGCCAGAGCTCGAACTTGAACCCGATCAAACATCTCTGGAGAGACCTGAAAATAGCTGTGCAGCGAAGCTCCCCATCCAACCTGACAGAGCTTGAGAGGATCTGCAGAGAAGAATGGGAGAAATGCCCCAAAATACAGGTGTGCCAAGCTTGTATGATCATACACAAGAAGACTCGAGGCTGTAATCGCTGCGAAAGGTGCTTCAACAAAGTACTGAGTAAAGGGTCTGAATACTTATGTAAATATGACCCATTTCAGGAAACTAGGCATATGTATTGGGTCACTACTTCACAGGGGAGCCGTTTGAATGTAAACCTTTTTTTAATCAAAATGTGGGTATTTTGGCAGAAATGCCTTCTCGAACATGTGAACTTTCATGTGCCTTAATAACAAACGTGTATGACATCTGTAAATACAAATAAAATTGTTAAATTACGAGCCTAGTTGGTTTAGCCACAGAAAAAGTGAGCAACCTTCCCGCTAGCCATTATTGGCTAAGATAATGAGTGGGCTAGACATGCCGAGAGATGAATTTGAATTGGTCTGCCATATAGCAGTAATCCTGTCTAACACCGGCTTTTAAAAAAATGTATCTGTAGTAAATCTGCATAAACCTAATGTCAAGTTAAAGTGTACTGTTAGCTAGCTAACGTTAGCTAGCTAGCGTTAGCTGGCTGGCTTGCTAGCTAACGTTACGTGTATGCTCTCCACTTTCTGGAGGACCGAGTTTTGAAATCAGTGGAATTCGAGTATGATAGCTAAGGAGATGGAGAAAACACCTGCATCTGGATTACATCTTCAAACTAAGGGCAGCCATGGCATCCGACAGGAGACGCGTCCAACCATGATGTATACGGACGGGTAAAATAGTCTAGCTAGCTACATTTTCAGATATTACACGCTTCTCATTTTAACATAAAGTATTTTCATTTCAAGTTCAAGTGTACTGTTAGCTAGCTAGCAAACGTTAGCTGGCTCGCTAACTAATGTTACGTGTATGATCTTATAATTCGTATCTCAAAGCCACTAGTTATAGCCTAATGTTAGCTAGCTAACATTGAATCTGGTTGGTTGGCTACCTGCAGATTCATGCAGGGTAGTAATGTCATGAGTTGGGATTATGGTTCACTGTTTACTTAGTTAGCTAGCTAGCAACATGTCTTAACAAAAGGCTCTCGTTTTAGTATGCCAGAGTGCAGAATAACTGATGAATTTACGAATGCTCAACCCCCGTTGAATATGGCCGGTGTCAGTAAACGTAAGCAAAAAAGTATAATTAAATTGTTGCCAACTGCACAGTTAAAGTCACCAATGCTCTGGATAACATGAACACAGCCTAACCAGCTCTGCTAGGGCAAGAAAAATGATCAGAGTAGGGTTCTCTCTCATTATGTGTCTGGAAGTAGCTAGCAAGCTAGCCAATGTTAGCCAGTTAGCTTGGGTGCTTGACTGCCATTGTGAGGTCAGAATATTCGGATCAACCATACTCCTCTGCCAGAGCGTCCAGTGTGTGCTCTGAACGCAAAACGCTCTGAATTTACATACGGACAATCTGACAGCACAGTTGCAGTCACCAACGCTCTGGATAACATAACAGCCTAACCAGCTCTGCTAGGGCGAGTAATGTTCGGTGAGCTGTTCTCTCTCACTCAGATGTCTGCAGGTAGCTAGTAAGTTAGCTTGCATGCTTGACTGCTGTTGTTAGTATATTCAGATCAACCCTTAAAGAGAGGCTAAAGCTTAAGAGAGTGTGAACGATGCTGAATGGGTGTAGACAAAGAAGGGCTCTCAAATAGCAGTACCAAAACATTCAAAGGGCATTTTCTCAAATGTAAGTTTACAAGTTCATCAACTTTCAAAGCAAAATGACTTTCCCATTGTTCCTCAACTGTAGTGTTGATATTCCATTGTGTAGCTCTGAGACTCTACTTTTATACAATGTAAAGAACACAATTTCAAATTTTGCTACATAAGACCGATTTGAGCCGGACGTCACAAATGTGATATTTCAGTAATTTTTTTTTATACATTTGCAAAAAATTATTAAAACCTGTTTTCGCTTTGTCATTATGGGGTATTGTGTGTAGATTGATGAGGGGAATGGGAGGTAAAAATGCAAGCTGAGAGTATCTTTATTCCATGTCCACAATGGCCAACACATCAATTGTTGTCATGGAATAAAGATACTCTTAGCTTAAATGTTTACCTTTTTGCCTGCCACCCACCCAGCCTCATGCTCACCCGTTTTTCGTTCTCTGACTGGTTGAGCATCTGCTCTGCGTCCTCCAGCCAGGCCTGCAGTCCAGCCACCGTGCTGCTGTACTTCTCCCAATTAGAGATGACCTCCTCCAGCATGCTCCTCACGCTACGCACCTCCACCGACAGGTTCCTCCACTGGGCCGACGTGTCTGACAGAAACTTACCCACCCCCTCCGCTTCCTCAACTGAAAGAAAACATCCTGGAGTCAGTTCTCTCTTCATCATGACATACGATTTTTCAGTGGTTAATTGGGTCACGTCCTAACCAATTACTCAATATCTTATTAATAGAGCCCAGTACAGAGAGGTTTCAAGGCCGTTGAATAAGCCAAGCAAGTCAAGACAGTAAGGAATTTGCATTTGCAGTGTTTCACATTCCAAGACCTACTGTGACTATTGTTACTGTATCATGCAAAGAGTAATTGTGTTACAGGAAATGATCTTTGTGGAAGAATATAGAGTAGTCAGTTAGTAAACAGCCGGCACAGTGAGATTCTATCAGATTTCTTGGATTTTTTGTTAGATCCGTGAACCACTAGTGAACAGCAAATCAAAGGCTAGTGTGGTCACCATGTTACCTATTGTATATCAATACCAAATGAATCTAGACGTACCTTTCTTACTGATCTTAATGCCTAGAATATGAAATCAACAGTTAGCCCATTTAGCCCTCTCTGACAGACAACATTCAATCAAAGCACATCTGAGGTAAAACACACAAAAGAAAAACCACCCTACCTGAACCATCTGACTTGATGTAGACATCTGCAGCTTGCCTGAGTGCCTTAAATGTTGTCTCATACTGTTCAAAGAACTTGTGTCCCTCAATGAAGGACTGTTGGGAATGATGGTGAGATAAGCATGGAATTATCATGAGGATAGAACTGGAACAATATCCATAACAAATTAGCTTGGTGGTTCCAGATCTGTTTGTGCTGTCTTACCAACTCCTATAGTCATTTTCATGGCAAACATGAGGTTGGCTAAACAGCACAAATAGATCTAGACCACCAGGCTACCACAAACCAGTAACAACTAATGAAAAGGCCAACTCACAATGTAACTCTGCAGCAGTAGTTCCACGGAGTCACGGCGGCCATATTTGATGATCCAGGACTTGAGCTTGGACTCAGCCAGGATGAGAAACGCCATCAGACGGTACTTCATCTCCCAGAATTCCAGTTTGATCAGGTGGGCATGAGATGATGTGGACACATAGTTGAACCTGTTTGACAAAATAGAAAATCAATATTAATATTCTTATCAAACAGATCAATATCAGTCTTATTTAAGTAATGTCATATTGTCCCTGGTCTGTTTGTGTTTTTTTGTCAACTCATGGGTTGACAACGACCGTAGGAGTTGGCAAGACAGCACAAACAGGTCAGGGATCAAGCTAATAATGTCCAGAGACATCCATAGATGTGTTACAGTATTAACACGGATGTAGAGTTGACTGAAGGTTAACTAACCGCTCGGCCATGTCTTGGAGCTGTTCAGAGGGGACAGGGACCCCGTTCACAGATCTGTCTCTGTGGATCTGCTGGAACGTCTGCTGGTGGGATTCCAAGTTCTTCAGTACCTCCTAAAAACACATATCCACACACATGCACGTTAAAATAAAACACTTGTTGAATCATTTAGACTAGACACTGGTGCAACATCAAAAACATAATTGTGAATTTGTCATCTTTTCTTATGTGACCAAGAATTTTAAGATTTGCTGTACCTTCTAACAACGCCTATCCAAGGATCGTTTTGCAACAGTACATGTATATATTATGAGATTTGCTCTTGCTGAATACCTTGTGCTGCTCCAGCTTCCTGTGGATCACATTGGCTGTCTCTTCATGGGCTTGTTGGATGGGAATCTCCTCTCTCAGGGCGATCTCAGCTCGATGCAGCCAGGCTCCGATCACCCCCAGTGGGCCAGGCAACGACTTATCCAGATGGATGTGCCAGTCCAGGAGCTAGTATAGGCAAATATTACATATCCAAAGACTTTGAGCAGGTGCTGGATAAAAAAGAATGTAAAGTCTGTAAAATGTGGCAAAAATTGCAATCTATGCTCCCATGTGGTTTGTTAGTGATACTGTTTCGACCACTCAGGTCTTCATCAAGTTTCAGTCCAGGAGCTGCAACAGCCACCCATTACAGCCAGAACAATGAGTACAATCAAGGAATTAGCATTAAACACGCTGTTTAAAAAGCAGGTGGTGATTAAAAAGGTTTCCACATGTTCTCAAGCATCTACTCCAGTGGATGACCACAGTGCTGTGCTACTCCAGTCCACAGTCCATACAGGCTGGGGACACTCTATCAAGTGAACAAAACCCTTTCTGTTCCCCTCTCTCCAAAACTCTCATGCCCTCTTAATGAGCGCTCCTTCAAAAGCTTGCGCCTCACTGAACACTCGTTCAGTTTATTATGATAGCTATCTGGGCTCACATTCTGCAATGCAAGTCTCAGTCTAACTAATAAGCACAAAGCAAATGAAAATGAGTTGGCGGACAAAAATAACAATTTCTCAATGACAAAGGTTACAGTCTATTTATAATGGTCTCTTTGGGCCGGTTTCCCAGACAGAGATAAAGCCTAGTCCTGGGACTAAAAAGCTAGTTCAATGGAGATTCTCCATATAGTACGCTCTCTAATCCAGAACTACAGTAGACTTGATCTGTGTCCGTGAAATCGGCCCTTTTGAGTCTGGCCCATAGATTGTGTGTACTCTTGGGCTGGTTGTGCAGTAGCCTGGTGGACTATCTTCGTAAATAAGAGTTGTCTGAAGCAGTATGTTATCAGGCTAGTTGTCCAGGGGTCCATAGACAGCAATACAGTGACTCACCCTGATAGAGACACGTTCCCACGCTTGTTTGACCAGGGCCTGGTCTACAGACAGCTTCCCATCCCTGTGCACCGGCTGCAGCAGAGGCTCTGTCTGTTTCTTCTTTATTTCATACTGCACACGGAAACTCTTGAAGCCCTGGAGCAAAGTAGAAATATGAGTATTAGAGGTGTTACATTCACATTGAGTACATAACACAGGAATGTAGAGCCCAGTCAAATATGGGCCTGTTCTTAATAGTCTTTCCTTGATTTTTAGTGCCCTCTGCCCACCTCCTATTTAAAACTTCAGCGAGGACATGAAGATATAAGAAACTGATGAAGGATTATTGAGAAAGAGTCATGGTTTTTATGGCGCTCTGTCTCTTCTCTCTACACGTAGTATGATGTATGTTACCTCGTGACCTGGAACTTAATATATCGTAACATTAGCCAGCTACATGTAGCATGAGATTTGGTTCCAATCACCTGGTACTTGTTGGTCAGGTTGCTCTCTGTCCCCTGGTATTGTCTGTCAGATTGCCGTCTGCCCCCTGGTCACCTGGTACTAACCTTGGACTTGTCTGTCAAGTTGCCCTCTGCACCGTTGGCTTGGTACTAACCTCGTACTTGTCGGTCAGGTTGCCCTCTGGCCACCTGGTACTAACCTGGTACTTGTCTGTCAGGTTGCCCTCTGCCCCTTGGACTCGCAGCACATCCCTCTCCAGTTGATCCAGCCACACCTTCAGCTCTCTCAGAACCTTACGCTCTTCTCTCTGGGAGTCAGTTAACACACAGCATTCAGATGACACATAATATTCAGGTGATACAATGCACCATTATTCATCCTCTCTCAACCCCAACAGAATTCTCACCAAACTACATACAGTGAAACCACTCCTACCAAAACCTTCCAAATAGATTTCCAGTACCACAGCAAGCACAATAAGATTCAAAGCAAAATAAGAATCCCTGATGAATCTATGTATTCAGTGACAACATACCTCAAGCATTTGCTCTATATCTTGAGGACCATACTATCCAGGAAAGAAAGCCACACGAAGAGACGCAAACAAACAAACAGACAGCACAGAAAGGCATTAGTGGCAGCGAGAGAGCGAGAGAAAGAGAGAGAGAGAGAGAGCAAAATCAAAGCAAAGCCATGACAAACATAAAGAAGAGGAAAAATAGTACACTGCAGGCAGACACTACACTACAGGGCATGGATGGACTTACCCGTAGGTTTGGGATAGAGAGTGCAAAACTTGGAAAGTAGCAAAGAAGCAGCTTCAAATGCAACAGGAAAGATAACATAAAATGGAGTGAGAGCATGACGGAGAGAGTGAATGACGTAATGCACAATGAGGAAAGTAAGATGATTGTCGAGTTCATGCAATGACAAATTGTTTTTATGTATCTTTTTTCATAAAAGCTGTCGTTGGTGTAATGGGAAATATGGTTAGCAACAAGCATTAGCATACTGAAAAGACAAATACAGTAGCAGATACAAGAATACAATAACAGAGTACATAAAGCATTACAACACTGAGGGTGCCAGTATTAGTTAGCCACTTGATTTTAAATATACTGTAGCTAGGTAAACTAGAACAATCATACTGAAAACACAAATACAATAGAAGACAAAAGAAAACAAAAGCAGATAAAAGTACTTATGGAACAGGTGGGTCTAATCCTGGATGCTGATTGGTTCAAACGGAATTCCAGCCGGTGTCTATTCCACAAGTTACCACCGGCTAAATCTATGATGTTAAAATGCCTATTTAATCTGTTCCATCTGACTGCGCAACCCACTGTCTCATCAGCTCAGTCAGGCAATTTATATACTAGATCTACCCTGTAAAAAGCATCTACACTTTATCTCCCATTTCTTTTGGACTAGCATTTGGTTTTCAACAGCGGAGATTTGTAATAGCCTTGCTGTCTGTCTCTCTGACATTTGAAACATTGTTTCAATATTGAAATTCGATCTCCAGCTGTCCTATGGTAATGAACATGTCGGCAGTCAAGACGAGACAGACAGGCTGGCATCTTTTTTCAGCCAGTCGAAATCATGAATCACCATAATTTTTATGGATATATACAAAGAAATGTCAATAGAAAAACAAGAAATGCAGCTAGTTTGCTGTCATTCCAGCTTCAGTAAGAAGTGATTGTGTTAGCTGTGTAGTTGGCTATCTCTTCTGAACAATGGTCTGACGAGAGAGACAATGTTCTATGCCAGGCGAAATCGCACATCATTAGCTCATTGTTATGGATGTATCCAAAGAAAAATCCAAAGTTGGCTAGCTAGCAAGCAAGGGATAAGGACGTTGCCAGCCATCAAGGCAACGAAACATTTAGAACGAACAACTGGGTCGTGTCCATAGATTTAGAACAAAAAGACTTAACGACTGGGTCTCGTCTCTGGCAACCAAACCTTGGGTAGCAACCCTAGATTTGTGTTGGGACTATATCTTGTGGAAGGATTAAATAGTATTAATAAATTCATCCAAATAACGATTTTAATGAAAATATGTCAATCATTATTTGAATATGTTGGTAACCCGTTGTATAAAAGTAATAATGCCCTCGAAGCCGGTGTTTGGAGGATATATTGGCACAGTTTGCCGGCCCGAGATGAACAGAACCCGTGCCAATATATCCTCCAAACCCCGGCTTCTCAGGCATTATCACTTAAATAAAGCATTACAACACAACACTGAGTTTTCCAATGCCAATACAGTACTTGACTCAGGACTACAGTGAATATAGCTTGGTACCTCATCTTCCTGTCCATCTGTCTCAGAGTGGTGGGGGTTGGGGTAGTGCTTGAGGAACTGAGCAACATATGTCATGATGGACTTCTCATCCGGTTTATCTACATCCACATCTGCAGAAGAAGAGAGCGAGAGTCTGGCGTGAAAGTAGTAAATAATAAAACAGTGACATTAGTGTTATCCATCAAGCAAAATACAGTATGTCAATTAAGTATGACGTGTGTATAGGTCTATATGCCCCTTTCGATTAGCAGTATGTCAACTGTTGTCATTTAAAATGTATATATAGAGTAAAATACAGACATGGCAGGGCAGGAACATCATTTCTGACATATAACAAATATGACACAGTAAAAACAGGGAACACATTTGTGCCCTGAAGGAGACTACATTTTGTGTTTCCTCTGACACACTGACATCTAATTATAAATGTCTTCTGTCATCTCTATCGCTGACCTAATCTCTGAGAAAACGAGGGCCATGATAAAAACAGACAGTTTATTGAGGTTTGTAAATGAAGCCTCAGGGCTCAGGAGTCTGATCTCTCCTGAAGTGGCTGCTGCTGAGCTGCTGTCTGCATTATTATCTCCAGACAGACGTATCAACAACACTTTGACGGAACGAAACACCCATAAATAAACCTCGCACAGTCTTCAAAGAAAACTTTAAAAGAGTATTCCATAAAGTTCTGTTGGAATTGCATAATTCTTGCGTCATGGAAGACGGAGGTGGAGATCCTTTGTTGCTGCCCTATGTACCAGCCGGAGCTGGGGATGAGTGAGGGAGTGTGCGCTTATTTTGACAAAGCAATCTTTTTTTTCATTAAATAGAAGGGGAGAGGTAGTAACCTTCTGGATCCAGCAGGCGTGGGATGCCCAGCTCGTTCTCGGCCAATGAGAAGGCTTCCTCCAGATTCTCTTTGTTGCTCCTCCTCCTCACCACCTCCATGTCCACCAGGTCTGGGCGGATGGCATGGACCACAGAGTGGAATGCCACCCCGCTCCGCCAACTAGCACCAAAGTCCTTCACTTCCATGCCCTGACGCCTTGGGACAAACAGAAGTATATGTTTACAGTGGGCTGGTGGCAGAGCACTCTTGAAATTATAATTCAAATTAAGATACACACATTTTGGGTGATACAGACAGTTCGAGTGATACAGACAGTTCTGTTTCCTATACTCTTGGCTGACGTGGTCAGTCAAGAGTATGCACACACACACACACACACACACACACACACACACACACACACACAGGCAAATAAATCCACCACCCCAGCAGGCAAAGCTGGTAGAGAGAATTATGTTCAACTGGTCTTAATTTAGTTGTAATGACATCATTTCAACCAGTTTTGCCCGCTGGAGCACTGGTTAGAAAAGCTGCCCAAATATATAATGGTATACGTACTTGGCGGCGGTGCACTGCACCCATCTGAGCAGGGCCCTCTTGGCGTTGCCCTGGAACTTCTTGGGTACTACCTTCCTCTTCATAGGGGGACTGCCCGTCTCTGAGTTACTGGCCATGCTGTCCATTGAGGAGGTACTGCTGGACAGGGCTGCCAGGGCTGGCAGGTTACTGGTCAACTCCTCTATCTGACAGAGGGTCAGCAATTAGAGCAAACATGCTGTGAGTAACCATAGCAACATCAAATAACTGTATGTAGATCCAATTAGATTAAAAAAGTGTATTAAAGTGTCACTCCTCAATATAACAACATTTGATAAACAGAATACAAGGTAAAACAACATTGAAAACCACTCACTGAGAGTTGTGACACACTGTTAACAATCACAGACAGTGATATTACAATATGTAAGTGTAAAACTGACCAGATACAACAACACATTACCTGGAAGTAGAGAATGACGGTCCATATCAACCCCAGGACAATGGATGGTCGACCGTCTGCGATGTCAGTGGCATGAATGTTGACTAGCTTGATCTGTTGGGAAAGAAAACCCCAATTTAACTGCAATTCACAACTTGTCATGAAACGAAATGTCTGGGAAATACATGTACTCATACATAGGTACATTCTGAATGAATGTTTAACAAATAAAGGCATTGTTGAGTGAGTGGGCCATTGGCATAATAATGACGATTTTATGTTTTTCTTTCACAGCCATCAAAATCAGCTCTCTGATGCAACAAAGTGATATTTGGAAGAGCGGAAGCAGGTGAGGCAGAAACAGCCAAGCTCAGAGGAAAAACATAAAAGCTGTAGAGTACTCAATTTGGCAGGACAGTAACGACAAAGCCAATGTAGTGAATATCACTGTAATAAACTTTGGATGAGCAAACTAGTTTACATTAAGGTTGCTGCATATTTACATGTCTTTTTGTAGGATTTCCTAGATTGTGTAACTATTTCACAAAGGTTGGAAAAAGGAGAGGGCAGGAAAGATTTGACTCCAAAGTTTCAAAATGTATACAAGATGCATGACAACCAGAAAGCACCTGGTTGGTGGCACTACAATAGTCAAGATGCACAAAGAGGAAAAGAATGGCTCAACCAAAGAACAGCTAGGAATACACACCGTGAATTAAACAAAAGGAATGCATACAGTATATGAACACAGTGTGTTTTACAGGCAGCCACTGACCGGGGATCCTCGGTACACAGACTGAGGTCAGAGGTCAGGCATGGTGAGAGAAGGTCACAGTAAGATACAGGCCTCAAAGCAATACTGACTGAGAGAGGATGTACCATCCATAGGACTTTGCATAGATACATATTTTCATGCAGAGCCTTCATTTATCTATCTTTGGTCATAAACACTATGCTACAATATCGTATTTTCAAACCGCTAGCATTAAACAGAGATTAATATTCTTTTCACAAGCCTTGGCCAAATGTTTTCAATAAAACCCTTAGAAGATATAAGTGACATTGTGAATGGGCCCTTAGGTTTACATGTTAAACTCGAGCTATACAAAATACTCAAGGAAAATACTGTGTAGTTACTCTGAGGGTGTGCTTACCTTCCTGCCTTCGAGGAACCTGAGGGCGGTGCCGATGTTGGACACCCAGTGGATCCTCTTCAGCTGGCGGCCCTGCTCACACGGCTGGGGAGAGAGGCGGGAGGGTTCAAGTAAAGTTTAAGTGTATTTTCCATATGGAGTACTGTAAATACACCAAATCTTACCAGAGCGCTCACATTAAATACAGCAAGAAAGTTCAACACAAATACATATAAACAACCAGCAATGTAACAACAACCAGCAATGTAAGAGAGTAGCACTGACTGAAAAGTAGGACTACACAACATACAACTACAGTGTGATTATTAACTGTGAGTTCTCAATTCCTTTATTCAAACATTTTCTAAATCCTCCCTTTACACAATATTATGGTAATTAAGTGCGACTGAAGTCTATAGCATGAATAGAAGACTCCAGCATTACCAATGACTGTATATATTAAGAGCAGTGCTTACTAGTCTCTGTCCAGACAGCACCTCCAACAGAGCCAGAAGTTTCACCCCATCTTTGATGTCCTCGAAGAGGTCGGTGACCTCTAGAGGTGGTTTACGCTAGGAAAGAGAAGATTCAACAGTGAAACTAATACATTAATAATTGGTAATTGGTAGGCTATACTGTTACAAATTATAGACCTACCGTTGTTTAATAAAGACGTATTATCTTATTACGGGCGGCAGGTAGCCTAGTGGTTAGAGCGTTGGACTAGTAACCGGAAGGTTGCAAGATCGAATCCCCGAGCTGACAAGGTACAAATCTGTCGTTCTGCCTCTGAACAAGGAAGTTAACCCACTGTTCCTAGGCCATCATTGAAAATAAGAATTTGTTCTTAAATGACTTGCCTAGTTAAATAAAGGTAAAATAAAAATAAGTAAATCCTAGAAACACAACACATTCATTCTCGCTCAGCCCTTGTGTTGGTGAGAAAATAGAGCAGAGCTAGCTAGCTATGGGCTGAAGTGCTAGCTAGCTACAGGCTGGAGTCCAGTCTGAACAGCCCTCTCCACAGCCCTTGTGTTGAGGAGAAAGGAAAGCAGAGCCAGCTACAGACTGGAGTCCAGACTGAACAAAAGGCTGGACTATAAAGAGAACAGAATGAGCTCCCCTGCAGCTGAAAAGATGGTGCCTGTGCCTCTGAGATGGCTAGGAGCCTGTGCCTGAGGCAGCGTGATTCAGAGCAAAATCAGAGCATGGTTCCATTTAACCCTAGCTGGGCATAGTCGTTCCATGTAACATACTGTATCCTTGTATTATCAGAGCTGAGGGAATTCTGACGGAGTTAGGTGACAGAACAAACTACTTCATGAAACACACAGAACATTCTCAGAAAACAATGCATTAATTAATGAAACGCTGGTCTTTGTGGGAATTGTCTCGGCAGGCTGAGCTGTTCGTTTCACAACTCGTCACATTTCATGACAGGACGACAGGATGCAGTTGGCTGGGACTGTGGGGCACAACAGTGTGAAAAGTATACACTGTTTTTTTGTGCTATTTTCTTTGCTTCAAAGACAGAATCCAATGGGAAGTATTTTAGATAATATTCTTCCTCCTTTATGACCACCAGTATCCCAACAACAAGACTATTTGACCGGTAACATGAGCCATACATCTCCAGAATGTCATTATACTTAAATGAGTCACAAGGTAAAAAAAAAAAAACATCAAGCCCATCCTGGGTTTAGTGACAAACAAAATAGGAGTCACATGACAAGCCCCCTTCTCACTGTCATGACACACACATGCACACGCACACACACATACACACACGCACACGCATGCGCACACACACACTGTCATAACACACACACGCACGCACACACTGTCATAAAACATTCAACCAATGCAAAAGTGCTTGGTAACGTGAGAGGAAATGGACACAATGGGAAAAGCGTGACTGCCCAGTGAAAGTTCAAACTAAATGGGCCAGCACTTTCCATCATAAAACCAACATATTACATTTTGTTCCAATCAGAATTTGATTTAAAAATCTATTTTAAAATGGGAACTTTGAGGCACCCGTCATGGGATCTATCGTAATTGACTGAGAATGGCTTTGCTTACCTGACGGAAAAGGTTTAGATGAGATTAGATAAACTGATTGAGAGATGAACTGATAAGAATTGAGATTTGAATTCCTCCTACAGTAGCAGTAACCTAGTGAACTGGAGCGAGAGGCACGTGACCAGGCTTATTCTACAGGTTCATTGGTATGCACAGAGAGAGAGAGAGAGAGGGAGAGAGAGAGAGATGGAGAGAAGAAGAGAGAAAGAGAGAGAACGAGACAGAAAGAGAGCGAGACAGAGTGAGAGTGAGAGAGAGAGAGAGAGAGAGAGGATAGTGCGTGTGAGAGAGAGGGGGGGGTATAAGTGTATAGCATGAATAACGAGGAATAGACCTCCATGGTGACTTATTGGCCAGCCACATTACTCAGATTCTTCCAACGTTTTTCCCCCCCCTGCTTTGAACTGCCGCCCCGTGGGCCAAATCTGACAGAACAAAAGACAGATCTCTCCGCTGGGTTCAAAACTTAAACCCTGTATTAATGATTAGTCCCCCTGTCTGACCAAGCAGCAGCACAATGTGCTGTGTCACCGAAAACCTTTGAGCCAACAAAACTTGGCTGTCTAAAATACAGCCAGAAAACATGGTTGGCCCTAACAGTATCTATGAAGCCCGTATCTGTAATGCGTTATGCACACACTCATGATGATGATGACATTATGAGCAATTCTATGTGTTTATATATAGTTATAACTCATGATGAGTATGGTTATAGTGTTAAAGAGCTGAACTGTCATATGGCCTTTTGGAGCAGACTGACTGCTTCCTGCAGAGAAATGTTCCTCCCACATCACACTCTCCAACTGCACCATGCTGCTAAACTCTCCCTGCCTGCCAAACCTAGCCATGGACAAATATATACACATACGCACACCCCCCCCCACACACAAACACACACACAAGTGTGCAGGCATACTTATAAGGCACAAACGCAGCACACACACACGCGCACACACACACAGCTTTACTCTACAGGTATTATCTTCTCTAAAATGCTGCCCTGGTTGATCTCCTGTATACAACACAGTGACACGGATAGTTCTACCTTCCTGGTCAACTTTACTCTGTCGATCACATTGGCTCGGCAAGGCATACTGTAAGCCTACTCAGGAACTGAGAAACGCAGGGATCTCTGCCCCGAGTGATCTTTACTAGTGTCTCTCTCTGCCTCACTCTCCCCTGGTCTCGTTTTAAATACATTTACAGGACTGATTGTACAACAACTCAGTAGGTAGTAGCTCTGTAACACAATCCAAACATCCGGATGATAAAAAAAACATATCTTCAAATGTAAACTGTCTATTATGGCCGCAATCAAGTAGTTTTCCACGTGTACAAAATTGACATAAAAACCTCTGACACTTTCTTTGCATAATGTGGTTCCATTACACTATGAGGTGCCTCGCAGAATCATTATGATTGGATGACAACCCTCATCTCACGGTCCAATCTCTGTTCACACACGAAGGGTCACGAGGACTACTGAAATGCCCCTGTCCAGAGAGCAGCTATAACACTGGGCGGTCAATGACAGCAGTACAATACTACTACAGCCATCTGATAACAAAGGTCAGGATAATATTCCGGATAGCAATATTATCATAGTGATACAATTGCTGTATATCAGTGATTATACCATTGTAATAATGTTATTTCTTCATCTCCGCTCCTATACGGAAATGGAAGCTACGGGTGGCATGATAGTTATATCTTATCAAGTGTTGTGTTGAAGCACAAAGACATAGTAAAGGATATCTTCTTACCTTTGCCAAGTGGGAGTTTATCCATTTTGTAAAGGTCCTCTTCTGTACGGCCTCTTGTTCATCTGGAATTGAAGTGGTACAGAACATGGTCAATACATGATGTCGCATCCCTGTAATACACCCACACATCCTAATATACAGTTGAAGTCGGAAGTTTACATACACTTAGGTTGGAGTCATTAAAACTCGTTTTTCAACCACTCCACAAATTTCTTGTTAACAAACTATAGTTTTGGCAAGTCAGTTAGGACATCTACTTTGTGCATGACACAAGTCATTTTTCCAACAATTGTTTACAGGCAGATTATTTCACTTATAACTCACTGTATCACAATTCCAGTGGGTCAGAAGTTTACATACACTAAGTTGATTGTGCCTTCAAACAGCTTGGAAAATTCCAGAAAAATGATGTCATGGCTTTAGAAGCTTCTGATAGGCTAATTGACATCATTTGAGTCAATTGGAGGTGTACCTGTGGATGTATTTCAAGGCCTACCTTCAAACTCAGCGCCTCTTTGCTTGACATCATGGCAATATCAAAAGAAATCAGCCAAGACCTCCAAAATTGTAGACCTTCACAAGTCTAGTTCATTCTTGAGAGCAATTTCAAAATGGTACGCAAATATAAACACCATGGGACCACGTAGCCGTCATACCGCTCAGGAAGGAGACGCATTCTGTCTCCTAGAGATGAACGTACTTTGGTACAAAAAGTGCAAATCAATCGCAGAACAACAGCAAAGGACCTTGTGAAAATGCTGGAGGAAACAGGTACAAAAGTATCTATATCCACAGTAAAACGACTCCTATATCGACATAACCCGAAAGGCCGCTCAGCAAGGAAGAAGCCACTGCTCCAAAACCGCCATAAAAAAGCCAGACTACCTGTCACGTCCTGGCCATTATAAAGGTTAATTGGTATTGTAGTTTGGTCAGGACATGGCAGAGGGTATTCGTTTTATGTGGTTCGGGGTGGTGTGTTTGTTGAAGGGGTATTTGATTTAAATATTCCAGGGTTTTTGGGCACTGTTTGGTTTTCATGTATTCTATGTTTAGTCTAGTGTGTGTGGTTCTATGTTGAGTTAATTGGGGTTGGACTTCCAATTGAAGGCAGCTGTTTGGTGTTGCCTTTGATTGGAAGTCCTATAATAGTTGGGTGTGTTTGTCTTGTATTTTGTGGGAGATTGTTCGGTGTTTAGCCTTGTGCCTTACCAGACTGTTTTTGTTGATCGTTCGTTCTTTGTTATTTTGGTGTTCATTTTGTATTTATTAAAAAGCAAGATGAGCCTGCACATACCTGCTGCGTTTTGGTCCTCCTTAACCAACGACAACCGTGACAACATCGGGACAAAGATCGCACTTTTTGGAGAAATGTCCTCTGGTCTGATGAAACAAAAATAGAACTATTTGGCCATAATGACCATCGTTATGTTTGGAGGGTAAAGGGGGAGGCTTGCAAGCCGAAGAACACCATCCCAACCGTAAGGCACGGAGGTGGCAGCATCAAGTTGTGGAGGTGCTTTGCTGCAGGAGGGACTGGTGCACTTCACAAAATAGATGGCATCATTAGGAAAGAAAATTATGTGGATATATTAAAGCAACATCTCAAGACATCAGTCAGGAAGTTAAAGCTTGGTCGCAAATGGGTCTTCCAAATGGACAATGATCCCAAGCATACTTCCAAAGTTGTGGCAAAATGGCTTAAGTCAAGGTATTGGAGTGGCCATCACAAAGCCCTGACCTCAATCTTATATAAAATTTGTGGGCAGAACTGAAAAAGCGTGTGCGAGCAAGGAGGCCTACAAACCTGACTCAGTTACACCAGCTCTGTCAGGAGGAATGGGCCAAAATTCACCCAACTTATTGTGGGAAGCTCGTTGAAGGCTACCTGAAACGTTTGACCCAAGTTCAACAATTTAAAGGCAATGCTACCAAATACTAATTGAGTGTATGTAAACTTCTGATCCACTGGGAATGTGATGAAAGAAATAAAAGCTGAAATAAATCTTTCTCTCTACTATTATTCTGACATTTCACATTCTTAAAATAAAGTGTCGATCCTAACTGACCGAAGACAGGGAATTTTTACTGGGATTAAATGTCAGGAACTGTGAAAAACTGAGTTTAAATGTATTTGGCTAAGGTGTATGTAAACTTACGACTTCAACTGTACCTAATGACTAAACATTAGAGCCAGGACAATTCCAGTATCACGATACTCGTTAGATTTAAATTATTTAGGAAAACAGCCCTAATGATGGAAACAAACATCATCAAACTTACATTTATTTATTTTTCCAAGCTTTAGCTCACAAGTTTTCATTTTTGCCATGTAAAAAATATTGCGATACTGGTATCCTCCCGGCCCTACTAAAGATGCACCCAAACCACCTTTAAAAAAACATATATTTATAATACAATCACATATAATGATTAGATATTGACAGGTGTTTGCTCAAATAAAAGTCCCATCAAAGTAAGAGTCCTAAGTAGATCAGAGTATAAGCAGAGGAGATTTCTGTTCACAGCTTCACACATCTTGCAGACTCACTGCTCAGTGCCCAACCCACCAATAACGGCATGCGTACTCCTTCAGGTCACCCCCAGCCTGCGCTTTTGTAGAGAGGGGGATAATATATGCAGACAGACTCTGTGCCTCATGCATAATACATTTCTGATTTCACACTACACAAAACATCTGTCGCTTCATAGAAGAAAAGGGTGACTTGCATTGCACAGCGTTTGTAGTGCACTGAACACACAGTGACATATGTGCATATGTGTCAGTAGGTTGAGCAATACTGCACATACACAGTGGCCATTTTTAAACATCCGCACTTAAAATATACTCTCTGGTCATGTGATGCTGGAGAACAGGGCTATGCTAACACTAGATAGCCTCCACAGAGAGAAAATAACCTATATTAACTCAAAGGCATATAGTGTAATCTAAAGGAGCATCAATGATGCACATACAGGGATGCCCAGTGAAGCATACAACATACATAGTGCTGTATCTGGTTTACCTAGCTACACCAAAGCCTCAGTAAACTCCTTGTTATTTTCCGCACTAACTAAATCCTCCACCATATGCCTTACATACATAGTGCTGCTGTGTCAGTATATATCTGGTTCATGCATCTGGTTCACCTCCATATAAACCACAATCCAAGCTTGGTTCCTTGTTATTTTCCATATGCATGAACTCAATCATCCACTAAGGATGAGAGGATGGGATGCAGTGAGAGATGACAACCTATAGAAATCACTGCTGCTGGCCTACTTACCGCGGAGATACTGAAAGAATCCCGTCACCAGGTTGAGAGAAGAGGTCTTTTTGACGGCTACATCATTATAGTGAGCCATTATCCACACACACTCCTCGCCTTCCTCCCTGTGCCCTTCACATTGCAAGCTTGTCGTGAGCCTCTGTATGTCTGTCTGTCTGTGGGAGTTGATGATGAAAGGCTATCCACAGTGGAAAAAGAAACAGAAGAAAGAGGGGAAAAACAGAGTTGTTCCTTTCCCTTTTATTCCAGGCGGCAGGAAGCAAAACAGGTCTGGGCTGCCTCAGCCTGGTTGGTCGCTTGTTTCCCCGGTGACAACACAGAGCTGAGCTGCCGGGGGCTCAATCCCCTCCTACCCCGACACACACCCCTCACACACACACACACCGACCAAACACACAGAGATCAGTGGAAAGCCCTCTAATAGAGACAGATACATACAATCTTTCCCATCCCATCCTTCCCTCCTCTTCCTGTTATTCTCCCAATATCCAGAAGAGCTATGCTTGTGTTGTGTTGTGTGGATGTGATGTGTGGTGCATGTGATGTGTGCACTGCCCAGCCCCCGCTGCATTGTCTGCCTCCCAGTAGCCCTGCCTCCCTCCCGCAGCAGCATCCATCTGAGACAGAAGCAGGGGGGATCAGCTTGGAGCACTGCTCAACCAATCAGCACAAGGGACGGCAA